>NC_083405.1:638634-786311 GCF_020745735.1 Hemiscyllium ocellatum
ACTAGCCATACTACTATATATCAAGAACATTTCTGAACTGACAGCCAGACTACTGCGATCACTAGGGCTCATAACAGCACACAAACCAACAGCCACTCTCAGACAACAACTCACCAGGACAACGGACCCGATACCCAGCATGAGCAAAACCAATATAGTGTACAAAATCCCATGCAAGGACTGCACAAAACACTACATAGGACAAACAGGAAGACAGCTAACGATCCGCATCCATGAACAGCAATTAGCCACGAAACGACATGACCAGCTATCCTTAGTAGCCACACACGCAGAAGACAAGCAACGCGAGTTCGACTGGGATAACACTACTGTTATAGGACAAGCCAAACAGAGAACAGCCAGGGAATTCCTGGAGGCATGGCACTCATCCACAGTTTCAATCAATAAGCACATCAGCCTGGACCCAATATACCGGCCACTGCAGCGGACAGCTGGAACTGACAACCGGAAGCGGCAGACGCAAATCACTACAGTTGTCAGAGAAAACATCACAGAAGCACTTCACAGGAGGCTCCCTGAGGATGTCACCTAGACAGGGGACGAAACGTCTGCAACACAAATTCCCAGCTCGGCGAACAGAACCACAACAATGAGCACCCGTGCTACAAATCTTCTCACAAACTTTGAAGCCCTTTAGACTCTACAAAGCTCTGTCATGAACAAGCCGCCATCTCTCTATTTCCTTTGCCTTCTTCAGTGTCTGCAACTCTCGCTGTGTCTTCCAATAACGCTCTTTAGTTACTGCAGGTCTGCTAGCTCCCCAGATAACCTGTTTCATTCCGTACAGCTCCCTCAATCACTGTAACACCTCTCCTCTGTCTAATCCTCTTCTTTCCCACTGTTTTCCAGGCACAACAGCGATCCTGTGAGAGAGCAGTGCGGAATGGGATGTTATAAATCTCAGCTGAGGCTTGAGGCCAACCATTACCCGGGAGTTATAAAGGGAGAGAACCTGAGAGAGAGCAGCACAAAGCGGGAGAATGTAAATCAGCAGCGAGGATCAAGGCCGACTGGGACTTGGATTTGGATAAAAAGCAGAGCAGGAGGCTCGAAATCAGCACCGAGTCACAGAGGGAGTGACCATGTGAGGAAGCAACTTGGAGCAGGAGCTTGAGACTGACTCACACCTGGAAGAATATAAATCAGCACTGAGGATCGCGGCCTAGTTGTACCTGGGAGTTACGGAGATGGTGACCCTGTGAGGGAGCAGACTGGAGTGAGAACTGGACAATTACACGTCCGAGGAGACACATCACTGTGTACGCACATGTCTCTCCATTATTGTGTGTGTGTGTGTGTGTGTGTGTGTGTGTGTGTGTGTGTGTGTATGCATGTGTGTTCCCTTCCCTCACTGTGTGTGTGTGTAACTCTCCTCATTGTGTGTGTCCCTCCCTCACCGTGTGTGCGAGCGTATCCCTCCCTCGCTGTGTCCGAGCGTGTCCCTCCCTCGCTGTGGGTGAGCGTGACCCTCCCTCACCGTGTGTGTGAGCCTGTCGCCCCCTCGCTGTGTGCGAGCCTGTCCCCCCTCGCTGTGTGCGAACCTGTCCCCCCCTCGCTGTGTGTGAGTGTCCCCCCTTGCTGTGAGTATGTGTGTCCCTCTTACAGTGTATGTGAGTGTCCCTACCTCGCTGTGTGTATGTGTGTATGTATATGCGTGTCACTCACTCGCTGTGGGTCTGTGTATCCCTCTCACACTATGTGAGTGTGTGTGTGTCCCTGCCTCGCTGTGTGTCCGCATGTATCCCCTTAACTGTTTGTATGTGTGTGTCCCTCCCTTGCTCTGTGTGTGTGCGTCACCCCCTCGCTGTGTGTATGTGTCCGTCCCTTGCTCTTTGTGTATATCCCCCTCACTGCGTGTGCGTATCTCCCCTCGCTAACTGAGTGCGTGTCCCCCTCGCTGTGTGTGCGTGTCCCCCCTCGCTGTGTGTGCACATGCCCTCCCCCCATCGTGTGTCTGCTTGTCCCTCCTTCCCTGTGTGTGTGTGCCCCTCCCTCGCTGTGTATGTTTGTGTATGACCCTCCCTCTCTGTGTGTGTGCATGTCTTTCCTTTGCTGTGTGTGCTTGTCCCTCCCTCGCTGTGTTTGCGCGCATCCCTCGCTCGCTGTGTGTGTGTGTGTATGTGTGTGTCCCTTCCTCGCTGTTTGTATGTACGTGTCACATCCTCACTGTATGTGTTTGTGTCTCCCCACCCCCCTCACTGCGTGTCCCTCACTCGCTGTTTGAGTGTGTGTCACTCCATCGCGTTGTGTGTGTGTTTCTCTCTCGCTGTGAGTGCACGTATCCCTCCCTTTGTGTGTGTGTGTGTGTGTAAGTGTGTCTCCTTCCCACCGCTGTGAGTGTGTGGGTCCCTCTTCGCTATACCTGTGTGTGTGTGTGTGTGTGTGTGTGTTTTTGTGCGCGCGCGCGTGTGTTCATTCCTCCCTCGCTCTGTGTGTGTGTGTGTGTGTGTGTGTGTGTGTGTGTGTGTGTCCCTCCTTCGCCGTGTATGTGTGAGTTTCCCCTACTTGCTGTGTGTGTGTCTCTTGCTGTGCGTGGCCCTCCCTCGCTGCGTGTGCATGTGTCTCTCCCTCGCTGTGTTTGCGAGTGTCCCTCTCGCTTTGTGTGTGTGTCCCTCCCTTGCTGTGTGTTTGTGTGTTTCTGTTTGTGTGCTTGCACATGCGCATGTCCCTCCCTTGCTCTGTGTGTTTATCCCTCTTGCTGTGAGTATGTGTGTCCCTCATGCAGTGTATATGCGTGACCCACCCTCACTTTGTGTGTGCGTCCCTCTGGCTGTGTGTGCACGTGTCACTCCCTCGCTCTTTGTGTGTGCATGCGTCCCTTGTGTATATGTGTGTGTGCGTCCCTCCGTTGCACTTTTGTATATCCCCCTCACTGTGTGCGCTTCCCCCCTCGCTGTGTGTGCATGTCCCTCCCTCACCGTGTCTGTGCGTGTCCCCTCTCAATTCCTGTACACAAGCCCTCCCCCTCGCCATGTGTGTGCTTGCCCCTCCTTCCCTGTGTGAGTTTGCGTGTTTGTGTCCCTCCCTTGCTTTGTGTGTTTGTGTATGTTCCTCCCTCGCCGTGTGTGCATGTCCTTCCCTCGCTGTGTTTGCATGTCCCTCCCTCGCTTTGAGTGTTTGTATGTGTGTGCGCGCGCGCACATGTCCCTCCCTTGCTGTGTGTGTCTCTCGCTCGCTGCGTGTGTGTCCCTTCCTCACTGTGTGTGCGTGTTCTTCTGTCTGTGTGTGTGCGCGCGTGTGTCCCTCCCTCGCTGTGTGTGCGCGTATCCCTCCCTCGCTGTGCGTGTGTATGTCCCTCTTTGCAGTCTGTGTGTGCGTGTCACCCCTCGCTGAGTGTGTGTGTGTGTGTGTGTGTGTCCCTCCCTCGCTGTGTGTCTGCGGATAACCCCCTCACTGTGTGTTTGCATGTCGCTCCCTCGCTATGTATATCCCATGCATGCTGTGTGTGCACGTGTACCTCCCTTGCTCTGTGTTTGTATATGTGAGTGAACCTGTGCGTGTCCGTCCCTCGCTTTGCTGTGTTTTTCCATCCCGTGTGTGTGTGTGTGCTTGTGGTGTTTGTGTATGTGTGCATGTCCCTCTCTTGCTTTGCGTGTGTGTATCCGTCCCTTGTGTTTGTGTGTGCATGTCCCTCCGTTGCTCTGTGTTTCTGTGTGTATGTATGTGTGCGTGACCCTTTCTCGGTTTGTGTGTCCATTCCTTGTGTATGTGAGCGCGTGTCCCCCTTGCCGTGTCTATGTGTCCCCTCTCGCTGTGTGTGCATGCCCCCTCTCAATTTCTGTGCACATGCCCTCCTCCTTGACATGTGTGTGTTCCTTCCTTCGCTCTATGCGTGTGTGTGTCCCACCCTCGCTCTGTGTGTATTTATGTGTGTATCCCTCCCTCGGTGTGTCTGCGGGTAACCGCCTCAATGTGTGTGTTTGTATGTTGCTCTCTCGCTGGGTGTGCACGTGACCATCCCTTGCTCTGTGTTTGTGTCTATGTGTGTCCCTCCCTCGCTTTGCGTGTATGTGTCCGTCCGTTGTGTGTGTGTGTGTTTGTGCATGCCCCTCCCTTGCACAGTGTGTGTGTGTGTATGTGTGCATGTCCCTCCCTCGCTTTGCGTGTGTGTGTATGTGTGCGTGTGCATGTCCCTTCCTTGCTCTGTATTTGTGTGGTGTATGTATGTGTGCGTGTCACACTCTCGCTTTGCATGTGTGTGTCCGTCCCTTGTGTGTGTGTGAGTGCGTGTCCCACCCTTGCCGTGTCTGTGTCCCGTCTTGCTGTGTGCGTGCCCCCTCTCAATTTCTGTGCACAAGCCCTCCCCTCAACATGTGTGTGCTTGTCCCTCCTTCGCAGTGTGTCTGCACGTATTCCCCTCACCATAAGTGTGTGTTTGTCCCTCCCTCGCTGTGTGTGTGCGCGTCTCTCCCTTGCTCTGTGTGTTTGTGTGTGTGTGTGTGTGTGTGTCCCTGCCTTGCTGCGTGTCTGCGTGTATCCTCTTCCCTGTGTGCATGTGTGTGTGTCCCTGCCTCGTTCTGTGTATGTTTGTACGTGTGTGTGTCTCTCCATCGTTGTGTGTGTGTGTGTGTGTGTGTGTGTGTGTGTGTGTGTGTGTATTTGTGCATGTCCCTCCCTCGCATTGCATGTGTGTGCCTACTCTCAATTTCTGTGCACATGACTCTCCCTCGACATGTGTGTGCTTGTCCCTCCTTCACGGTGTGTGCGTGTCCCTCCTTTGCAGTGTATGTGCATGTCCCTCCCTCACTGTGTGTCTGCATGTATTCCCCTCTCCATAAGTGTGTGTGTTTGTCCCTTCCTCACTGTGTGTGTGCGTCTCTCCCTTGCTCTGTGTGTGTGTGTGTGTATGTGTGCGTGTCCCTCCTTCACTTTGTGTGTGGCCCCATCCCTCGCAGTGTGTGTGTGTGCCCCTCCCTCGCCGTGTGTCTGCGTGTATCCCTCCCTCGCCGTGTGTCTGCATGTTCTTCCCTCGCTGTGTGTGTGTGTGTGTGTGTGTGTGTGTGTGTGTGTGTCCTTTCGCTGCGTGTCCCTCCCTCGCTATGTGTGTGTGTCCCTTCCTCGCTGTGTGTGCGTGTGTGTCTCCCTCGCTGTATGTGCATCCCCCCTTGCTCTGTGTGCGTGGTCCTCCCTTGCTCTGTGTGTGTGTGCGTCCCCCCTTGCTGTGTGTGTGTGTGTGTGTGTGTGTTAGCCCTCTGGCTGTGTGCGTGTGTGTGTGTGTCCATGTTCCCTCCCTCGCTGCGTGTCCCTCTCTCGCTCTGTGTGTGTGGCCCTCCCTCACTGTGTATGTGCGTGTGCATGTCCTTCCCTCACTATGTGTGCATGTCCTTCCCTTGCTGTGTCTGTGTGTGTGTTCCTTCGCTGCGTGTCCCTCCCTCACAGTGTGTGTGTGCGTCCCCCCCTTGCTGTGTGTGCGCGTCCCTCCCTCACTCTGTGTGTGTGTGTGTGTGTGTGTGTGTATGTGTATGTGTGTCTGTCTCTCTTGGTATGCGTGTGTGTGTTTGGCCCTCCCCCGTTGTGTGAGCATGTGTCTCCCCCCTCGCTGTTTGTGCGCGTGTCCCTCTCTTGCTCTCTGTGTGTTTTTGTGTGTGTCCTTGCCTCGCTGTGTATGCATGTCCCTCCCTGGCTGTGTGTGTGCGTGTCCCTCTCTCACTGTGTGCGTCTGTGTTTGTGTGCTACCTCATGCACGTGTCGCTCCCTCGCTGTCTATGTGTGTGTGTCCCTCCCTCGCTCTGTGTGTGTGTGTGTGTGTATGTCTTGCTGGGCGTGGCCCTTTCTCGCTGTGTGTGCATGTGTCGCCCCCTCGCTGTGTGTGTGGTCCCACCCTCGCTGTGTGTGCGTGTGTACCTCCCTTGCTGTGTGTGTGTGTGTGTGTGTGTGTGCGTGCGTGTGCATGTCTCCCCCTGGCTGTGTGTGTGCTTGTCCCTCTCTCACTGTGTGTGTCTGTGTTTGTGTGCTTCCTCATGCACATGTCGCTCCCTCACTGTGTGCGTGCGTGTCCCTCCCTTGGGTGTGTGTGTGTTATTCCCTTGCTGTGTACGTAAGAGTTACCCCCTTGCTGTGTGTGTGTGTGTGTGTGTGTGTGTGTGTGTCCCTCTTGCTCTGCATGTGTGTGTGTGGCCCTCCCTCGCTGTGTGTGCATGTGTCTGCGCGTGTCCCTCATGCTGTGTGTGTATGTGTGTGCGTGTCCATGTCCCTCACTGGCTGTGTGTGCACATACCCCTTTCTCGCTATGTATCTGTGTTTGTGTGCTTGCGCATGCGCATGTTCTCTCCTCGCTGTGAGTATGTGTGTCCCTCTTGCAGTGTATGTGAGTGTCCTTCTCTCGCACTGTGTGTATGCATGTGCGTCCCTCCCCCACTGTTTATGTGTCAGTTTCCTGCCCTGTGTGAGTGTGTGTATGTGTGTGTGTGTTACTCTTGCAGTGCGTGTGAGGTGCATGGCCTTCCCTCGCTGTGTGTGCATGTGTCTCCCCCTCGCTGTTGTGCGCGTGTCCCTGTCTTGCTGTGTGTGTGTGTGTGTGTGTGTGCGCGCGCGCGCCACTCCCTCGCTCTGTGAGTGTGTGTGTCCATCCCTTGTGTGTGTGTCCCTCCCTTGCTCTTTGTGCATATCCCCACCATTGTGTATCTGCATCACCCCTCGCTGTGTGAGTGCCTGTCCCCCCTTGCTGTGTGTGCGTGTCCCTCCGTCACCATGTCTGTGCGTATCCCCTCTCGCTGTGTATGTGTGCCCCTCTCAATTTCTGTGCACATGCCCTCCCCCTCGCCATGTGTCTGCTTGTCCCTCTTTCCCTGTGTGTGTGTGTGTACCTCCCTTGCTGTTTATGTGCGTGTCCCTCTCTCGCTCTGTGTTTGTGTATATCCCTCCCTCACTGTGCGTCTGCATGTCCTTCCCTCCGTGTGTGTGTGTGTGTGTGTGTGTGTGTGTGTGTGTGTGTGTGTTTCCATCCCTCACTGTGTGTGCATGTCCCTCCCTGGCTGTGTGTGTGCCTATCCCATAGAACATAGAACAATACAGCACAGAACAGGACCTTCGGCCCACGTTGTTGTGCCGAACATTTGTCCTAGATCAGGCACCCATCCATGTACTTATCCAATTGCCGGTTAAAGATCGCCAATGATTCTGACTCTGCCACTCCCACAGGCAGCGCATTCCATGCCCCCACCACTCTCTGGGTAAAGAATCTACCCCTGACACCTCCCCTATACCTTCCACCCTTCACCTTAAATTTATATCCCCTTGTAACACTCTGTTGTACCTGGGGGAAAAGTTTCTGACTGTCTATTCTATCTATTCCTCTGATCATCTTATCATCAAGTCACCCCTCATCCTTCGCCGTTCCAATGAGAAATGGCCTAGCACGCTCAACCTATTCTCCATTCCAGGCAACATCCTGGTAAATCTCACTGCACCCTCTCCAAAGCTTCCACATCTTTCCTAAAGGGAGGCAACCAGAACTGCACACAGTACTCCAAATGTGGCCTAATCAAAGTCCTGTACAGCTGCAACATCACTTCACGACTCTTGAATTTAATCCCTCTGCTAATGAACGCTAATACACCATAGGCCTTCTTACAAGCTCTATCCACCTGAGTGGCAAATTTCAAAGATCTATGAACATAGACCCCAAGATCCCTCTGCTCCTCCACCTTACTAAGAACCCTACCGTTAACCCTGTATTCCGCATTCTTATTTGTCTTTCCAAAATGGACAACCTCACACTTGGCAGGGTTGAACTCCATCTGCCACTCCTCAGCCCAGCTCTGCATCATATCTAAGTCCCTTTACAGCCGATAACAGCCCTCCTCACTGTGCACAACTCCACCAATCTTCGTATCATCTGCAAATGTACTAACCCACTCTTC
Source organism: Hemiscyllium ocellatum (assembly GCF_020745735.1). Lineage (NCBI taxonomy): Eukaryota > Metazoa > Chordata > Chondrichthyes > Orectolobiformes > Hemiscylliidae > Hemiscyllium > Hemiscyllium ocellatum. The sequence goes on from NC_083405.1 coordinate 646,518, forward strand.
GACTCCCTCATCCAAGTCATTAATAAAAATTACAAACAGCAGAGGACCCAGAACTGATCCCTGCGGAACTCCACTTGTAACTGGGCTCCAGGCTGAATATTTACCATCTACCACCACTCTCTGACTTCGACCGGTTAGCCAGTTTTCCATCCAACTGGCCAAATTTCCCTCTATCCCATGCCTCCTGACTTTCTGCACAAGCCTACTATGGGGAACCTTATCAAATGCCTTACTAAAATCCATGTACACTACATCCACTGCTCTACCCTCATCCACATGCTTGGTCACCTCCTCAAAGAATTCAATAAGACTTGTAAGGCAAGACCTACCCTTCACAAATCCGTGCTGGCTGTCCCTAATCAAGCAGTGTCTTTCCAGATACTCATAAATCCTATCCCTCAGTACTCTTTCCATTACTTTGCCAATCACCGAAGTAAGACTAACTGGCCTGTAATTCCCGGGGTTATCCCTATTCCCTTTTTTAAACGGGGGCACAACATTCACTACTCTCCAGTCCCCTGGTACCACCCCCGTTGACAGTGAAGGCAAAAAGATCATTGCCAACGGTACTGCAATTTCCTCTCTTGCTTCCAACATAATCCTAGGATATATCCCATCAGGCCCAGGGGACTTGTCTATCCTCAAGTTGTTCAAAATGTCCAACACATCTTCCTTCCTAACAAGTATCTCTTCTAGCTTACCAGTCCATTTCACACTCTCCTCTTCAACAATACGGTCCATCTCGTTTGTAAATACTGAAGAAAAGTACTCATTCAAGACCTCTGCTATCTCTTCCGACTCAATACACAGTCTCCCACTACTGTCCTTGATCGGACCTACCCTCGTTCTCGTCATTCTCATGTTTCACACGTACGCATAGAATGCCTTGAGGTTATCTTTGATCCTATCCGCCAAAGATTTTTCATGCCCTCTCTTAGTTCTCCTAATCCCTTTCTTCAACTCCCTTCTGGCTATCCTGTATCCCTCCAACACTCTGTCTGAACCTTGTTTTCTCAACCTTATGTAAGCCTTCTTCTTCCTCTTTACAAGACATTCAACCTCCCTCGTCAACCAAGGTTCCCTCACACGACCATCTCTTTCCTGCCTGATAGGTACATACATATCAAGGACACGTCGTATCTGTTCCTTGAAAAAGTTCCACATTTCCACCACATCCTTCCCTGTCAGCCTATGCTCCCAACTTATGCTCCTCAGATCCTGTCTTACAGCATCGTATTTACCCTTCCCCCAATTGTAAAACCTGCCCTGTTGCATGTGCCTATCTCTCTCCATAACCAATGTGAAAGTCACAGAATTGTGGTCACCATCACCAAATGCTCACCCACAAACAAGCCCATCACTTGTCCCAGTTCGTTACCAAGTACCAAATCCAATATGGCCTCCCTTCTGGTTGGACAATCTACATACTGAGTTAGAAAAGTTTCCTGGACACACTGCACAAACACTGCCCCGTCGAATCTACTTGATCTAAAGACGTCCAATCAGTATTTGGGAAGTTGAAATCTCCCATGACTACTACCCTGTGGCTTCTGCACCTTTCCAAAATCTGTTTCCCAATCTGTTTCTCCACATCTCTGCTGCTATTGGGGGACCTATAGTAAACACCCAACAAGGTGACTGCCCCTTTCCTATTTCTGACTTCAGCCCATACTACCTCCAAAGGCAGATCCCCCTCGAACTGCCTTTCTGCAGCCGTTATACCATTTCTAATTAGAAACGCCACACCCCCTCCTTTTTTACCACCCTCCCTAATCTTACTGAAACATTTGTAACCAGGAACCTCCAACAACCATTCCTGTCCCTCATCTATCCACGTTTCCGTGATGGCCAAACATCGTAGTCCCAGGTACCGATCCACGCCTTAAGTTCACCCACCTTATTTCTGATACTGCTTGTGTTGAAGTATACACACTTGAACCCATCTCTGTGTCTGCAATTATTCCCTGTCAGTCCTACCTTCTCCACAGCCTCCCTACATTCTTGGACATCCTGACAAACAGCTAACCTACTTACTGGGCTACAAGTCCGGATCCCATCCCCCTGCCAAATTAGCTTAAACCCCCCGAAGAGTGCTAGCAAACCTACCTCCCAGGATATTGGTGCCCTTCTGGTTCAGGTGCAACCCGTCCTGTTTGTACAGGTCCCACCTTCCCCAGAATGCAGTCCAATTGTCCAAATACCTGAAGCCCTCCCTCCTACACCATCCTTGCAGCCACGTGTTCAACTGCACTCTCTCCCTATTCCTTGCCTCACTGTCACGTGGCACCGGCAACAACCCAGAGATGATGACTCTGTCCGTCCTAGCTTTTAGCTTCCAGCCTAACTCCCTGAGCTCCTAAATGACCTCCCCACCCCTCTTCCTACCTATGTCATTGGTGCCAACGTGCACCATGACTTCTGGCTGCACACCCTCCCCCTTGAGGATTCTGAAGAAACGGTCCAAGATGCCTCGGACCCTGGCACCCGGGGGCAACAAACCATCCGAGAGTCTCACCCATGTCCACAGAACTGCCTGTCTGTCCCTCTAACTATAGAGTCTCCTATAACTAGCGCTCTCCTCCTCTCCCCCTTTCCCTTCTGAGACTCAGAGCCGGACCTCGTGCCAGAGACTCGGTCACTGCAGCTTACCCCTGCTAGCCCCCCCCACCCACAGTATCCAAAGCGGTATACTTATTGTTGAAGGGAACGACCACAGGGGATCCCTGCACTGCCTGCTTCCTCCCCTTCCCACCTCTAAGTGTTACCCAGCTACCTCTGTTCTCTGGTGTGACTACATCCCTGTAGCTTCTATCTATCACCCTCTCAGCCTGTCGAATAATCCTCGCTTCATCCAACTCCAGTTCCAGTTCCCTAACACATTCTGTGAGGGGCAGGATCTGACAGCATTTCCTGCAGATGAAGTCGGCAGGAGTATCGGTGGTCACCCCTAGCTCAAACATCCTGCAGGAGGAACATTCCACTGCCTGCACTGCCATTACTCTACACTTAGTCTCCAAAACAAGAATACTGAGTAGTTTACCTGTGGACTTTAAAGTTAGGCTAGAGGAGGAGGATGGGAGGGAGGCCCTACTTTGTAGGGCCTGGGGCCCAGAACACAACCACTCAAATATCAATCACTTACCTTCCCGACCAGCTCTGTGCTCCAACTTCACTTCCGCCCAGCTCGCGCCGCTCTCTGCTGTCCCACTCTCACTGTGTGTCTGTGTTTGTGTGCTTGAGCGTGTGCGTGTCCCCTCTTGCTGTGAGTATGTGTGTCCCTCTTGCAGTGTAGGTGAGTGTCCCTCCCTCGCTCTGTGTTTGTGTGTGTGTGTGTGTGTGTGTGTGTGTGTGTGTGTGTGTGCGTGTGTGTATGCGTGTCACTTCCTCACTGTGCCTGTGTGTCCCTCCCACGCTATGTGAGTGTGTGTGTGTGTCCCTCCCTCACTGTGTGTATCCCCTTGACTGTGTGTATGTGTGAGTCTCTCCCTCGCTTTGTGTGTGTATGTGTCCCTCTTGCTGTGTGTGCGTGTCACTCCCTCGCCGTGTGCGTGTCACTCCCTTGCTCTTTGTGTATATCTCCCTCGCTGTGTGAGTGCATGTCCTCCCTTCCTGTGTGTGCGTTTCCCTCCCTCGCTGTGTCAGTGCATGCCCCCTCTCACTTTCTGTGCACATTTCCTCCCCTTGCCGTGTGTGTGCTTGTCCCTCCTTCCCTGTGTGTGTGTGTGTGTGTGACTCTCTCACTGTGTGTGTACATTTCACTCTCTCGCTGTTTGTGTGTCCCTCACTCGCTGTGTATGTGTACGAGTGTCTCTCTCTCGCTGTGTGTGCGTGTCCCTCACTCACTGTGTGTCAGTGCATGCGCGTGTCCTTCCCTTGCTGTGTGTGTGTGTGTGTGTGTGTGTGTGTGTGTGCGCGCGCGCGCACGCGCGTGCATGTCCTTCCCATTGCTGTCTGTGTGTGTCCCTCCCTTGAGTGTGTGTGCGCGTGTCCCTCCATTGCTCTTTGTGTATATCCCCCTCACTGTGTGTGCGCATCTCCCCTCGGTGTGTGAGTGCGTGTCCCCTGTCGCTGTGTGTGTGTGTGCACCCTCTCAATTCCTGTGCACATGCCCTCCCCCTCGCCATGTGTCTGCTTGTCCCTCCTTCTCTGTGTGTGTGTGTGTGTGTGTGTGTGTGTCCCTCGCTCGCTGTGTGTGTTGTCCCTCCCTCGCTCTGTGTGTGTACGTGCCACATCCTCACTGTATGTGTTTGTGTGTCCCCCCTCACTGCGTGTCCCTCACTCGCTGTTTGTGTGTGTGTCACTCCATCGCGTTATGTGTATGTGTCTCTCTCTCGCTGTTTGTGTGTGTCTCCATCCCTTGTGTGTGCATGTCCCTCCCTTGCTCTGTGTGTGTATGTGTATGTGTCCATCCCTCGCTTTGCATGTGTGTGTCCGTCCCTTGTGTGTGTGTGCATGTCCCTCCCTTGCTCTGTTTCTGTGTGTGTATGTATGTGTGCATAACCCTCCCTCGCTTTGTGTGTCCGTGTGCCCGTCCCTTGTGTGTGAGTGCGTGTACCCCCTTGCTGTGTGCACATGTACCACCCTTGCCATGTCTGTGTGTGTCCCCTCTCGCTGTGATTGCGTGTGCCTTCTCAATTTCTGTGCCTATGCCCTCTCCCTCGACATGTGTGTGCTTGTCCCTCCTTCGCGGTGGGTGCGTGTCCCTCCCTTGCAGTGTATGTGAATATCCCTCCCTCACTGTGTGTCTGTGTGTATTCCCTTCACCATAAGTGTGTGCGTTTGTCCCACCCTCGCTGTGTGTGCGTGTCTCTCCCTTGCTCTGTGTGTGTGTGTGTGTGTATGTGGTCCCACCCTCGCTGTCTGTGTGTGTGGGCCTCCCTCACTGTGTGTGCGTGTGTACCTCCCTTGCTCTGTGTGTGTGTGTCTGTGTTTGTGTGCTTGAGCATGCGCGTGTCTATCCCTCGCTGTGTGTGTGTCCCCTCTTGCTGTGAGTATGTGTGTCCCTCTTGCAGTGTATGTGAGTGTCCCTCCCTTGCTGTGTGTGTGTATGTGTGTCACTTCCTCACTGTGCCTTTGTGTCCCTCCCTCACTGTGCATCCCTCCCTCACTGTGTGTCTGCATGTATCCCCTTAACTGCGTGTATGTGTGCGTGTCCCTCCCTCGCTTTGTGTGTATGTGTCCCTCTTGCTGTGTGTGCGTGTCACTCCCTCGCTGCGTGTGTTTGTATATGACCCTCCATTGCTGTGTGTGTGCATGTCCTTCCCTCCCTCGCTGTGTGTGGGAGTGTGTGAACCTCTCTCGCTGTGTGCGCATGTCCCACACTTGCCGTGTCTGTGTGTGTTCCCTCTCGCTGTGTGTGCGCGCCCGCTCTCAATATCTGTGCACATGCCCTCCCCCTCAACGTGTGTGTGTTTGTGTCCCTCCCTCGCTTTGTCTTTGTGTGTGTGTGTGTCCCTTGCTCGCTGTGTGTGCGTCCCACCCTCGCTGGGTATGTGTGTGTGTGCGTGTCCCTCACTCACTGTGCGTGTCCATCCCTCGGGGTGTGTGTGTGTGTATATGTGTGGCCCCCCACTTGCTGTGTTTGTGAGTGTCCCTCTCTTGCTCTGTGTGTTTGTGTGTCCCTCCCTCGCTGTGTGCGCATGTCTCTCCCTTGCTGTGTGTATGTCCCTCTCTTGCTGTGAGTATGTGTGTCACTCCCTCGCTGTGTGTGCGTGTGTCCCTCCCTTGCTGGGTGTCTGTTTGTATCCCCTTAACTGTGTGTATGTGTGCGTGTCCCACCCTCGCTTTGTGTGTTTGTGTCCCACTTGCTGTATGTGCGTGTGTCACTCCCTTGCTCTTTGTGTATATCCCCCTCACTGTGTGTGCGCTTCTCCCCTCACTGTGTATGTGCATGCCCTCCCTTGCTGTATCTGTTCATGTCCCCTTTCAATTTCTGTAAACATGCCCTCCCCCTTGCCATGTGTGTGCTTGTCCCTCCTTCCCTGTGTGTGTATGAAGGTGTCCCTCCCTAGCTGTGTGTGTGTTTGTGCATTTCCCTCCCTCGCTGTGTGTGTGCATGTCCTTCCCTCGTTGTGTTTGCGTGCCCCTCCCACGCTGTGTGTGCATGTCCTTCCCTTCCTCTGTGTGTGTATGTGTGTGTGTGCGCGTGTCCCTCCCTCAATGTGTGTGTCTCTCGCTCGCTGTGCATGTGTGTGTCCCTTCCTTGCTAAGTGTCTGCGGATAACCCCCTCACTGTGTGTGCGCACGTATCTCTCCCTCGCTATGTGTGTGTGTGTCCCTCCTCGCTGTGTGTGTGTGCAACCCCTTGCTGTGTCTGTGTGTGTGTCCCTTCCTTCGCTGTGTGTGTGTGTCCGTCCCTCGCTGTGTGTCTGCGGGTAATCCCCTCACTGTGTGTGTTTGTGTATCGCTCCCTTGCTGTGCGTGTCCCTCCATCGCTGTGTGTGCACGTGCCCCTCCCTTGCTCTGTGTTTGTGTGTGTGTATCTGTGCGTGTCCCTCCCTCGCTTGGTGTGCATGTCCATCCCTCGCTTTGCATGTGTGTCCCCGTCCCTTGTGCTTGTGTGCATGTCCCTCCCTTGCTCTGTGTTTGTGTGTATGTATGGGCGGCACGGTGGCACAGTGGTTAGCATTGCTGCCTCACAGCGCCTGAGACCCGGGTTCAATTCCCGACTCAGGCGACTGACTGTGTGGAGTTTGCACGTTCTCCATGTGTCTGCGTGGGTTTCCTCCGGGTGCTCCGGTTTCCTCCCACAGTCCAAAGATGTGCAGGTCAGGTGAATTGGCCATGCTAAATTGCCCTTAATGTTAGGTAAGGGGTAAATGTAAGGGTATGGGTGGGTTGCGCTTCGGCGGGTCGGCGTGGACTTGTTTGGCCGAAGGGCCTGTTTCCACACTGTAAGTAATCTAATCTATGTGTGCGTGACCCTCCCTTGCTGTGTGAGTGCGTGTCCCCCCTTGCTGTGTGCGCGTGTCCCACTCTTGCCATGTCTGTGTATGCCCCCTCTGGCTGTTTGCGCGTGCCCCCTCTCAATTTCTGTGCACATGCCCTCCCCCTTGACATGTGTGTCCCTTCCTTCGCTGTATGCGTGTGTATCCCACCCTCGCTGTGTGTCTGTGGGTAAACCCCTCACTGTGTGTGTTTGTATCTCGCTCCCTTGCTATGTGTTTGTGTCCCTCCCTCGCTGTGTGTGCACGCATCCGTCCCTTGCTCTGTGTTTATGTGTGTGTGTATCTGTGCGTGTCCCTCCCCCGTTTTGCATGTGTCCGTCCCTTGTGTTTGTGTGTGTGTGCATGTCTCTCCCTTGCTCTGTGTTTCTGTGTGTATGTATGTATGCGTGACCCTACCTCGCTTTTTGTGTCCGTGCGTCCATCCCTTGTGTGTGTGAGTGCGTGTCCCCCCTTGCTGTGTGCGCGTGTCCCACCATTGCCATGTCTGTGTGTGTCCCCTCTCAATTTCTGTGCACATGCCCTCCCCCTCAGCGTGCGTGTGACCCTCACTCGTTCTGTGTGTGTGTCCCTCCTTAGATGTGTGTGTGTGTCTGTTGGTTACCCCCTCACTGTGTGTGTTTGTATGTTGCTCCCTCGCTGTGTGTTTGTGTCCCTCCCTCACTGTGTGTGCTCGTGTCCCTCCCTCGCTTTGCGTGTGTGTGTGGGTCCGTCCCTTGTGTGTGTGAGTGCGTGACCACCTTGCTGTGTTCCTGGGTCCCACCCTTGCCATGTCTGTGTGTGTCCCCTCTCGCTGTGTGTGCGTGCGCCCTCTCAATTTCTGTGCACATGCCCTCTCCCTCGACATGTGTGTGCTTGTCCCTATTTCGCGGTGTGTGCGTGTCCCTCCCTTGCAGTGTATGTGCGTGACCCTCCCTTACTGTGTGTCTGCATGTATTCCCCTCTCCATACGTGTGTGTGTTTGTCCCTTCCTCACTGTATGTGTGCGTGTCCCTCCCTCGCTGTCTGTGTGTGTGTGTGCACGCATGTCCTTCCCTCGCTGTGTGTCTGCGGGTATCTCCTTCACTGTGTCTGTGTGTGCGCGTGTGTGTCCCTTCGCTGCGTGTCTGTGCGTTTCCCACCCCTGCTGCGTGCATGCGTGTCTGCTTGTATCCCCCTCGCTGTGTGTGTTTGCGTGTCGCTGCCTTGCTCTGTGTGTGTGTGTGTGTGTGTGTGTGTGTGTTGTGTGTGTCCAATACTTGCACCATCAGTGGATTGGCCATCATAAATTGACTGTAGTATTCAGGAATGTGCGGTTAAAGTAAGTACACCACGAGAAATCGGTCGAGGAGTGGGTCTGGGTCAGATGCTCTTCAGAGGTTTGGAATGGACTAGTTGGGCCGAATGGCCTGATTCCACACGATGACGATTCTATTCAGGTTATTGTCCTGCCCTGTCAACCATCCCTGTCTCTTAAACCTTGCCTTATCCCCAATATTCTCCTTAACACTGTAATCTCCTCCAGACTCTAAAACACTCCTTGCCTATGTAAGGTTCTCCAGTCCTTGCAAAGATTGATATGTCTGTTACTTCTTCCTGCTCTTAGAACCCTCCCTATAACTATTACCATTTGGGACGGTACCCCCAATCATTGTTCCCTCTTGAAACTCCCATAAACATTTGTATCTCTGAAAACTCACCTGGACTGTCTCAACTTCCCTTTGACAGTTACGTGTGTGACTTGCTCTGTATCAGTGAAGTTACTAAGTCTTGGCAACACTCACTGTTATAACCTCCCTCCAGCATTACAGCTAACAGCCATCTCTGTGTCTGTAATCTCCTCCACTCCCCATAATACATTCTCTCTGACCCCCTCTGTAGTCCATTAAACACTCCCTAACACTGTCTGCATCAGTGTAACCTTCACCAAAAACACACCCTTCCCTATCTGTGTAAATCCCTACACCAGTCCCTGTCCCTCTCAGCTCCATCTAACAATGCAACCCTCCATGTCTGTGTATTCACCTTCAGTCCCTACTCACCTCTCTATCTGTATAACTTTCTCCAGGCATTTTTGCTTCAGTCTCTTCAACTGTCCCTAACAGTGTAACCTCTTCCAGATGCGAAAACTCCCCTCTCTTTAACTTCCTCAGGCCACATACCCCTCACTATCTGTAATCCTCACTACTCCTGTCTGAGAAACCTATCTCTGCAAACTGCTCCAACTCTTCAACTCTCCATTAGCTCCTGCAGCTCTTACATCCCTCCCTATCTACCAAATCTCTTCCAGTCCCTAAACACCAACAGTCTGTGGAGACCCTACCACCATCCCGTTCAGTGTAATCCTGTCAGGTCCCTGCAGCACTCCTGATCTGTCGAACTCACTGCAATGCCTGTGCCTCTCCCGATCCAGTTCCTACAAAACCCACTATCTATTTAACAGCCACCTGTCACTATCACTCCCTTGTCAATGTAAGCACCTCCTGTGTCTCCACCATCCACCCATCTCCATAACCTTGTCCAGCTCTTACACCACGATCTGTTTAAACATCACCCTCCCTTACAATTTCCTCCTCTTTGTGCTCTGCTCCCTTACCTGTGAAACTGTCTCCAACCAAAATTGCTATCCCAATCTCTGAAACAAAATCCAGATTCCACAACCTCCATAACCCCTAGAACCTAAGCCTTCCCAACATCCATTAACATCTCCAGTCACGACTACCCTGCATATCTCTGTTTGTTCTTCCAGTCGATACAAACATCTTTATCTCTGTAATCTGCTCAGCTCCCTAAAACACTCGCTGTCGGTGATCCAGCTCTGTCCTACAAACATCCGTATCCCTGTAAGCTTCTCCATCCCTCCCAACATTCCCAACTCCATGAACTCCTGCAGGCCCCATAGTTCTCCACATTTCTGTAACCTCCTGTGGCTCTATGGTCCTTCTTCTCTGTGTAACCTCGTTCAGACCCCATACTCTTCAGCTTCCTGAATCCTCTTCCTGCATTGCAACCAAAACTCCATGTTTATGTAATATCCACCAGTGCTTAAACCCTCCCCAACTCAGTAACCTCTTGCAGTCCTAACAAACATCTAAACTGTGAAACCTCTCATTTCCTTACAATCCTCCCTCCCTTCCTCCTCAAATGCCTTCATCACCATGAAACCTCAATTACTGAAGCCTCCTTTTGGCACTGCAATCCTCCTAATGTCTGCAAAATCCTCCTGTCCTGATATTCCTCCCTATCTCTGTAACCCCCAGCACTCTCTAGTGCCCTTCTGGGGAACATGGCAGAGGAGGGAAGATTTGTAGAGTCTGGACCATATTATGGAGGTAGAATTCTGGGAATTACAGATTTGGTCAAATGTTTGTGGTGTGCAGATTATTGGCGAGGATTCTAAAGACAGGATTTATGACTACTTGGAAAACCATAGTTAAATTAGAGGCAGTCAGCATGGGTTTGTGAGGGGTCAGGTCATGCCTCACAAATCTTTTTGAATTTGAGGATATGGCGGAATACGTTGATGGCTCATTCAAAAAAGAAGGATGATTTTGGATACAGGGAAATCTGTCTGTCTGGATACAGGATTGAATACCTCAGAGTAGACAGAGTATGGCAGCAGATGGACAGTATTGAGCCTGGAGCTCAGTGGCCAGTGGGGTTCTGTAACAGTCGGCTCTAGGACTCTGCTCTTTGTCATTTTTTTTTAAATGATGTGCATGTGGATGTTGGAGAGTGGGTTCGTAAGTTTACCAATCACATGAAGGTTGGTGGAGTGGTGGGGAATTGGGAGGGCTGTTGTAGGTTGCAATGGGACATTGACAGGACACAGAGCTGGGCTGGAAGTGGCAGATGGAGTTCAATCTCGAAAAGTGTGAAGTGATGCATTCTGGAAGGTTGAATTTGAATACAGAATGCAGGGTGAAAGGCAGAATACTGGGCAGTGTGGAGGAACAGAGAGACCATGGGGTTTTAAGAGCGGTGAGGTTTTACTGCTTTATAGCAACTTGGTGCGACCACACTTGGAATATTGTGTTCAGTTCTGGTCCCCTGTTTACAGGAAGGATGTACAAGTTTTAGAGAGCGTACACAGGAGATTTACCAGGATGCTACCTGGGATGGAGGACATTTCTTATGAAGAAGGTTTGAGGGACCTAAGGCTTTTCTCATTGGAGTGAAGAAGGGGGGCAGGGCGACCTGGTAGAGGTGAACAAGATGATGAGAGGCACAGAGAGAGTGAATAATCAGAGACTTTTCCTCCTATGGAATAAATGGCTATTACAAGGGGCTGTAATCTTAAGGTGAATGGAGGATGGATCAGAGGATAGAGAATGGTAGGTGGTTGGAATGCACTGACAATGGTGGTAGTAAAATTAGACACATCCGGGACATTTAATAGACTCTTGGACAGACACCTGGATAATCGTAAAATGAAGGGTATGTAGGTTAGTTTGATCTTACAGTTGGATAAAAGGTTAGTATGAAATCATGTCCGAAGGGTCTTGGGCTGAACTGTTCTGCGTTCTGTGTTCTGTCTGGTAAACTGGGTAATAAGCTCAGATCAGTGTAAAAGGATATGGCATTCAGGAGGAGCTAGTCAACTGGATACTAAAGTTGCTTGATGGTAGGAGACAGAGGGTGGTGGGAGACATTTTGTTTTTCTGACTGTAGGCATGTGACCAGCGGTGTAGTGGGTCCATTGTTGTTTGTCATTTGGATAAATGGTTTGGATGGGAATATTGGTTTCCTGGTAAGTAAGCTTCTTGGATGACACTGACATTGGTGGTAAAGTGGTTATAGGAGAAGATGATATATGACACAACAAGATTAACAGGACTGCTGGGATAGTGGGCTGAAGAACAGCAGATGGAGTTTAATTTGATAAATATGAAGTGTGCCATTTTGGTGAAACAATCCAAAATGGGACTTGTACAGTTAATCTTCGGGCTCTGGGTAGTGTTGTCAGTCGGTGACCCAGGGATGCAGGTACACAGTTCTTTTGAAAGTGGTGTCACAGGTAGACGGGCTGGTGAAACAGGCGTTTGGGGTGGTTACCTTCATTGGGGAGAGCATTAAGAATAAGAGTTGGGATGTCATGTTGTGGCTGTAAAAGACATTGGTGGGGCCACCATAAGAAACATTGTTGATCAGTCGGAAGAACTCATCTAATTCACTTACCTGCTTTAGGGAAGGACATCAAATATTCTAACCTGGTCTGGCTAACAAGTGACTCCAGACCCACAGCAAGAGGGCTGACTCTGAGCTACCCTCTGGATAATTAAGAGTGGGGTCAAAGAACGTTAGTCCAGGCAGTGACACCCACATCCCATGAATGAATAAATAAAAATACCTATGTCCTTCCCTACCTCTGCAATCCCCTCCAGCTGCAGCAATCTGTACTGGCTTTGTAACACGCAGACCACTCTCTGTAACACTCTCACTACCTCCAGCATCTTCACCTCTCCCTGTTCCTATCGTGTCAATAAACCCTGACCATGGTTCCCCTTCCCACAGCACTCCTCCTGCGAGCAGACCCATTGCAATCCATTAACATTTACTCCTAGTGCACACTCTCACTTCAGGATTTTAAGTACGTTTTGGTGATCTTCTCAGCCCCATAATCTAATATGATAAATTTTGTCCTGAGTGAGGGACCAGTGGGGATTTCTTGCTGAGGTTTTTACTGTTTCATTGGAGTGTCCTTTTGTTGAGTGTTTTACACTGTTCCTTCAAATGGTTTCCACTGTTCGTTTACAGACACCTGTTTCGGTCTGTTTAGCCTGTTTACCTTGGTCAGTTCTCCTCTCACACACATGTCATTGACTATTTTTTGTTTCTAGTTGTAGCTTGTCCTCTGTGATTCACTTTAAAACTTTATATTTCATTAAACTGCACTTTATCACAATTTCCCGAAGGATCTCTGCAGGTGACATTACTCATTCACTAAGTTTCATTTCACGGTCGCTCTGCGATAGCTATGTCCCTAGCCAATTGCACAATGTGTTTTTCAAAGAAATACTGAAAAAAATTCTCCGAACTCCTTCCAATGTTAATGTTGACCGTGTGTTTGTCCCAGATTATACAAATATTGAAGTTTTCCAAAATTATCACAATCCCTTTGTTAAAAAATTCCAATGAGTTCCTGTGTAATGCAGTGATGAGCAATGGAATGTTGTTCGGTGGCTAAAACTGTTCTGCTGCTTGTGTCCTTGGCAAGTAGTAGCCAGAATTTACATTCAGACTGACTCTACTTCATGATCTGTGGTCAAATGCTTTCTCTGGAATGCCTTTGGTATCCATTATTGTTAGCGTTACCCATTTTGCCTGAGTTTGCACAAGATTGTGAACCACTGAATATTGTTGTTCACCCTGTATCCATGTCTCTCTGGTGTCTTAATCTCTTTTATCTCTGTGTCACAAATCCATCGACCTTATTGCAGCAACGTTGTCCATGAAAAAAAACATAATTTACTCGTTCCCACAATTTCCTGTCACAAGTCGATTTCCTGATGTGCAATTTTAATAAAACTCAGTCCCATCCTGTTCCTTTCTGCTTGTCTTCAGCCACATTCCATGCTGTTCCATTGCTTCACCTTTTCTATTTGGATTTGGAAAGTTCCTTTCACCTGAAACCTGTTCCTGCATCCTCTCTGTCAGTTTAAAGCCCTGTCCCTAAATCTACCGACATGATTGGCCAGGATATTGATCCCAGCGCAGTTCCAGGGGGACCATCCTAATGGATTTTTAAAAATCAGGTATGGGATGTATGAGTCTCTGTCTGACACCAGCCTTTCTTGCTCAGCTCTAGCTGCCCTTGAACTGAGTAACTTGCTCGGCCATTTCAGGGGGTAATTGAGAGGCAGACACTTTGCTGTGGGGATGTCGTGCAGACCATGTCAGGATGGGCAGATGTCCTTCTCTCAAGGGCAAGTGTTTGGATTTTTTGTACATCAGTAATGGTCTCATTCTTATTTGTGGATTGTTAATTATTATTTTTAAAATTATTGATTTCAAATGTCTCCTTTTCCGATGGTGGGAGTCAAACCTGCCTCCCCTGAATATTAGCTGACGTTTTGGATACACTCTCTAGCAACAATACCACTAGGCCATCACTTCACCTGCTCACTGGATGCTCATCCCTGAGCACTGATACAAGGGTATCATGAAGCTAAACCCATTCTTCCAACATAACTGTGTGATCCTGACATCTTCCAGCAATCTGGGACTATTACTTAATATCACTCCATTTTCCAGATCTCTGTGAGACTCAGTGCCATTTTCCACATGTAACCCTCACTGCATCTGTTTAATTTCCCATTCTGTTTATTTCTCTGTCTCCATTGCGTACTCAGGAAAGTCCTGACTCAATAGCCTTCCCAGCTGAGAGGTGGATCGTCCATCACCACATTGAATGCAGTTGGTCTGCCAGAGGGAGACAAAGGGAAAGGACAAAATGAAGAGCTCGAAGGAAGGTAATAAGCCAGCACGTGGTGTCCAGGTGGATGGGGTGTGTTGGAGGTGGGCAAAGGGGTCCTCGGAAGGTGGGCGGGAGTCCTGATTGTAAAAGTAAGTTCGGAGGCGGCAGAAGAAGTGTTCAACGTCACGGCGTGTATTAAATTCATTGATGTGTGGGAGGAGGGAGATAAAGGTGTGGCCTTTGCTGAGGACTGATCATTCGTCCTCAGTGAGGGGGAGGTCAGGAGGAAAGGTGAAAACTTGGCAGGCCTGGGAGCTGGGACCTGGCCGAGGTGTGGAGCTTGGGGAGGGGACAGAGCCTGTAACTGGAGTTAGTGTGGTGTTAGGGGGAATGGGGGTGGAGTCATGAGCAGGGGTGGTGTTCCCCTCAGGGTTCTGGGGGGCAGTGATAGTGACGGTGGGACCTGGGAGGTGGTGTCAGCAGAATGCAGGTGAGTGGTGTTGGTGGGGGCGGAAGTGGTGGCAAACACGGCAGTGGGGGGGGGGGCGCGGAATTCACTGAGTGTGTGACATCAGCGACGGTGTGAGGGGCGGAAGTGATGTCACTTGTGGTGTCGAAGGAATTGTGAGGGGCGGAAATGGCATTTACTTTATTTTAACCAATACTTTCCTGTCACAAATCTGTTTGACAATGTAGTATTTTAATTAAACTCAGTCCCTTACTGTTCCTTTTTGTTGGTCTTTATCCACATCTCCATGGTGTTCCAATATTTCAACCTTTCTCTTTGGACTTGGGAATTTTCATTCACCTGAGGCCTGTACCCCTTCTCATGTGTGTCCGTTTATGGCACAGTACATCATCCTGGTACCAGAGGAGTCTATACCAATAAAATAGATCCGTCCTCCCTGAGTACTGGTAGCAGTGATCACTGGTCAGGTCGACTTCTGATACCATTGTGTGATGTTGTGGTTCTGTTCGCCGAGCTGGAAACGTTTCGTCCCCTGGCTAGGCGACATCATCAGTGCTTTGGAGCCTCCTGCGAAGCGCTTCTTTGATGTTTCTTCCGGTATTTATAGTGGTCTGTCCTTGCCGCTTCCGGGTGTCAGTTTCAGCTGTCCGCTGTAGTGGTTGGTATATTGGGTCCAGGTCGGTGTGTTTGTTGATGGAGTTTGTGGATGAATGCCATGCCTCCAGGAATTCCCTGGCTGTTCTCTGTCTGGCTTGCCCTATGATAGTAGTGTTTTCCCAGTCGAATTCATGTTGCTTGTTGTCTGCGTGTGTGGCTACCAGCCTTCCCCTACACCCTGACAGGAATATACTTTCTCTGGACTCTTGTTATCTCATTTCTAAAGGCTTCCCATTTTCCAGCCGTCCC
Organism: Hemiscyllium ocellatum; assembly: GCF_020745735.1. NCBI lineage: Eukaryota > Metazoa > Chordata > Chondrichthyes > Orectolobiformes > Hemiscylliidae > Hemiscyllium > Hemiscyllium ocellatum. The sequence goes on from NC_083405.1 coordinate 662,233, forward strand.
TTTACCTGCGAACATCTGCCTCCAATCAGCTTTCAAAAGGTCTTGCCTAATAACGTCAAAATGGGCCTTTCTCCAATTTAGAACTTCAACTTTTATATCTGGTCTATCCTTTTCCATCACTATTTTAAAACAAATAGAGTTATGATCGCTGGCCCAGAGTGCTCTCCCACTGACACCTCAGTCAACTGCCCTGACTTATTTCCCAATACACACTTAAGAAATTCCTCTCCATCTAAACCTTTAACACTATGGCAATCCCAGTCGATGTTTGGAAAGTTAAAATCCCCTACCATAACTACCCTATTATTCTTACAGATAGCTAAGATCTCCTTACACGTTTGTTTGGTGATTTCCCTTTGACTATTGGGACGTCTATACTACAATCCTAATAAGGTGATCATCCCTTTCTTATTTCTCAGTTCCAGCCAAATAATTTCCCTGGATGTATTTCTGGGAATATCCTCCCTTAGCTCAGCTGTAATGCCACCCATTATCAAATGCCACTCCCCCTCCTCTCTTGCCTCCCTTTCTATCCTTCCTGTAACATTTCTATCCAGGAACATTAAGCTGCCAGTCCTGCCCATCCCTCAGCCAGGTTTCTGTAACTGCTATGATATCCCAGTCCCATGTTCCTAACCATACCCTGAGTTCATCTGCCTTCCCTGTTAGGCCCCTTGCATTGAAATAAATGCAGTTTAATTTATTAGTCCTACCTTGTCCCTGCCTGCCCTGACTGTTTGACTCACTTCAGTTCTCAGCTGTACCCGTCTCATGTTGAGCTCCCAAAATCCTCCCTGTGATTATTACCGTGTCCCATCCTTGCATTCCTCCAAATCCGTGCAAAGTCCTCCCATTCCTAAAACCCTCCCTGTATATGTCACCTGTTCCAGCTTCCACAACCCTCCCTATCTCTGTAAGACACCCCCCGTCCCAGTTACTACAGCCCGCTGTATCACTAAATGCCAGTAGTCACTATAATATCAGAGTAAGGTGGGTAAGCAGGAATACTGTACTGGGTTAGATGGTCAGTCGCGATCACATTCAATGGTTGGACTGACTCTGTGGTCAAATGACTGATACATGCTCTTCTTTCCTGTGCTTCTCTATAAACTTACTATTTATATAACCTCCCTATCTCCATAAACTCCTTCCGTCCCCACGACACTTTCTTTCCATGTAACCTGAATCATTCCCCACAAACCTCCCTAACTCCATAACCTCCAAATGTCCCCACGACCCTCTCTATCTCCATAATCTCATCCTGACCCAATGACCCTCCCGTTCAGAGAAACCTCCTTCAATCCCCATGATCCTCCTGACCTGTGCAACCTCCTTCGGGCCCAACAGCCCTCCAGATCTCTTTGGCCCCCTTCAGGCCCCACATCACTCCCTATCTCTATAATGTCCTTCAGTCCCCAAGACCCTCCCTATTTCTAAAACATCTATTACCTGTTGAACCGTGCTGAGCCACCGTGCTGCCCCATGTAACTCTCAAGAGCTCTACTTCTGATCCTTGGTTCCTCAAACTTAAGTTAGCTTCCTTGTTCCTCTTGACTAGATGTTCTACATCGCTTGGAACCTTGTCAAATGCTTTGCTGAAGTTCATGTAGACAACGTTGACTGCTCTGCCTTCATCTGTCTCTTGGCCAACTCCTCAAAGAGTCAATCCGGTTTGTGAAACACGGTTTTCCACTCCAAAGCCATGCTGACTATCTCTAATCAGTCCTTGCCTTTCCAAATATATGTAGATTCTTTCTCTCAGAATTTCCTCCAACAACGTACCCAGCACTGGCTCACTGGTCTGTGATTTCCTGGCTTTTTCCTGCAGACCTGAAGTGATGGAACAGCATTAGGCACCCTCCAGTTTTCAGACTGGCAGCAGAAAGGGTTATAGGAGTTCGTGTTTATCAATCCCCTCATTACAGGAAGGATATGGAAGATTGAGAGAGTGTAAAGAGGAGATTTCCCAGGATGCTATCTGGACTGGAGGGCATGTCTTATGAAGAAAGATTGAGGGAGCTAAGGCTTTTCTCATTAGAGTGAAGAAGAGTGTGGTGTGATTTGGTAGAGGTGAACAAGATGGTGTGTGGCAAAGATAGAGTGAACAGTGAGAGACCGCTTTATCCCATGGCATACATGGTACCAGGGGGCATAATTGTAAGGTGATTGGAGGATGGGTAAGGGGAGATTTCAGATGTAGGTTCTTTACACAGAGAATGGTGGGTGGGTGGGTGGAACGGGACACTTTAACAGACTCTTGGATAGGCAAAATGAAGGGTATGTAGGTTAGTTTGATCTTACAGTCGGGTAAAAGATGAGCATGGCATCATGGCCGAAGGGTCTTGTGCTGTATTGTTCTGTGTTCTACGTTCTGTATTGTAAACTGGGTAATAAGTTCAGATCAATGTAAAAGGATATGACATTCAGGAGGAGCTAGTCAACTGGATACAAAATTGGGCTTGATGGTAGGAGGCAGAGGATGATGGGAGACATGTTGCCTTTCTGACTGGAGACATGTGACCAGCGGTGAAGTGGGTCCCCTGTTGTTTGTCATTTGGATAAATGGTTTGGGAATATTGGTTTTGTGGTAAGTTTTTTGAGTGACACTGAAATTGTTGGTAAAGTGGACAGTGAAGAAAGTTATCTATGATTCAACAGGACGAATAGTACACTGGGATAGTGGGCTGATGAATACAGATGGAGTTTAGTTAGATAAATGTGAGGTGTTCCACTTTGGTGAAACAAACCAGGGTGAGATCTGTACAGTTAATGTTCGGGCCCTGGGTAGTGTTGTCAGTCAGAGACACGGGGATGCAGGTGCACAGTTCTTTGTAAGTGGTGTCACAGGTAGACAGGTTGGTGAAGCAGGCGTTTGGGATGGTTACCTTCTTTGGGCAGAGCATTGAGAGTAGAAGTTGGGATGTCATATTGTGGCTGTACAGGACATTGGTGAGGTCACCATAAAAGCATTGACCAGTAGGAAGTACTCATCTGGTTCACTTACATCCTTTAGAGAAGAACATCTGACATTCTAACCTGGTCTGGCCTGCGCGTGACACCAGACCCACAGCAATATGGCTGACTCTGTGCTATCCTCTGTGTAATTAGCAGTGGGGCAAAGAATGTTGGTCCAATCAGTGACACCCACATCCCATGTATGAATAAATAAAAATACATATGTCCCTCCCTACCTCTGCAAACTTATCCAGCTGCAGCAATCCGTACTGGCTCTGTAACATCATTCCGACCCTGACCACTCTCTGTTACACTCTCACCACCTCCAGCACCTTCAGCTCTCCCAGTTCCTTTGGTGACATAAAACCTTGACAATTATTCCGTCTTCCATCAGACCTCCTTCTGCGAGCTGACCCTTTGCAATCCCTTTAAAACTTATTCCTAAATCATTCTCTCACTTCAGGATTTTAAGTACTTTTTGGTGATCCTCTAAGCCCGATAATCTAATATGATCCTATTATTTGAGTGAAGGACTGATAGGGATTTTTTCCTGAGGATTTGTCTGTTCCATTGGAATGTCCTTTTGTTGAGTGTTTTACACTGCTCCTTCAAATGTTTTCCACTGTTTATTGACAGGCACATATTTCAGTCTGTTTAGCCTATTTACCTTGGTCAGTTCTCCTCTCAAACTCCTGTTATTGGTTATTTTTGTTTCTAGTTGTAGCTTGTCCTTTTTGTGATTCACTTTAAACTTTGTATTTCTTTACACTGCACTTTGTCACAATTTCCCTGAGGATCTCTCCTGGTAACATTACTCATTCACGAAGTTTCATCACACAATGGTCGCTCTGAGATATTTATGTCCCTAGCCAGTTGCACAATTTGTTATTCAAAAAAACACTGAAAACTAATTCTCTGAACTCCTCTCCCAATATCACTCTTGCCAGTGTGACTGTCCCACATTTTGTGAATATTGATATTTCCCAAAATTATCACTATGTGTTTGTTAAAAAATTCCAATGAGTTCCTGTGTAATGCAATGATGAACAAGGGAATGCTGTTCGGTGGCTAAAGCTGTTCTGCTGCTTGTGTCCTTGGCAAGTAGTAGCCAGAATTTACATTCAGACTGACTCTACTTCATGATCTGAGACCAAATGCTTTCTCTGTAATGTCCTTGTTATCCATTATTGTTAGCGTTACCTATTTTACCTGAGTTTCCGAAAGTTTGTGATCCATTGAATATTTATGTTCACCTTTTTGTTCGCCCTGTAACCATGTGTCTCTGATGTCTAAATCTCTTTTATCTCTGTGTCACAAATCCATCTGCTTTATCAATAATACTTCGTCCATTAAAATAAAACATAATTTACTCTTTCCCACAATTTCCTGTCACAAACCTATTCACAGATGTACAGTTTTAGTTAAACTCTCTCCCATCCTGTCCCTTTCTGCTTGTCTTCAGCCACATTCCATGCTGTTCCGATGCTTCACCTTTTCTCTTTGGATTTGGAAAGCTCCTTTCACCTGGATCCTGTCCCTGCATCCTCTCTGTCAGTATAAAGCCCTGTCCATAAACCTACTGACATGATTGGCCAGGACACTGGTCCCAGCGCAGTTCCAGTGGGACCATCCTATTGGATTTTTTTATAAATCAGGTCGGGGATGTGGGTGTCTGTGGCAGACCAGCCTTTATTGCCCAGCCCTAGCTGTCTGTGAGCTGAGTAGCTTGCTCGGCCATTTCAGAGAGTAATTGAGATGCAAAATCTTTGCTCTGGGTGTGTCGTGCAAACCACGTAAGGTGATCAGATCTTGTTTTCGAAAGGGCAAGTGGGCGGCACGGTGGCTCAGTGATTAGCACTCCTGCCTCACAGCACCAGGGTCCCAGGTTCAATTCCAACTGCGGGTGCACATTCTCCCTTGTCTGCCTCCGGATGCTCCAGTTTCCTCCCAAAGACATGCAGGGCAGGCGAATTGACCATGCTTAATTGCCCAGACTGTTAGGTGTATTAGGTGGAGGGAGATGGGTCTGAGTGAGTTACTCTTTGGAGGGATGGCGTGGACTGGTTGGGTCAAAAGGCCTGTTTGCACACTGTAGGGAATCTAATCTAAGGGATTGTGATTTTTGTACATCAGCAATGGTTTCATATTTGTTTATGGATTGTTAATTGCTATTTTTAAAATTATTGATTTTAAATTCCACCATATCTTATGATTGGATTCAAACCTGCCTCCCCTGAACATTAGCTGAGGTTTTGGACAAATGCGCTAACAATAATGTTACTAGGCCATCACTTCACCTCCTCACTGGTTGTTTATCCCTGAGCACTGATACATGAAGCTAAACCCATTCTTCCAACATGATTGTGTGATCCTGAAGTCTTCCAGCACGCTGGTGATATCACTCAGTCTCTCTCCACGTGGTATCCCTCCCTGTGTGGGTCTAATTGCTGCCTCTGTCAGCGTCTCTCACTCTTGCAGTTACTCCAGATCCTGGGCCAACAGAATTCTCCACTCCAGAGAGACACAACAGCACAGGCCAGGGATGGAGTTTGGGATTTTCCAGATATCTGTGGGGTTCATTTCCATTCTCCTTGTGTAACCCTCACTGCATCAGTCTAATTTCCCTCTCTGTCTATCTCTCTGTCTCCTGTAGGTACTCAGGAAGTTCCTGACTCAATAGACTTCCCAACTGCTGTGTGTCTCATCCATCTCCTCATTGAAGATGGTTGGTCAGCCAGAGAGACAAAGGGAAGGGAGATCTGGAGCCTTCAATAAATCCTGCAGTGAGGTAAGATCACTCACAGTGCACAGAGCAGAGAGCAATGAGAGGGCTCCAAACATCGCTAACAAGACATGACATAGATACAGTGCTGGATGGGGAGCTCAGTATAGACACACCCCATGCTCAATCACCACGTCTACTTTAACTTATGTTGCACTTAGACAGCATCGGGAGTTCATAGTTATAAATCCAGTCCTGTGCTGTCTTAGTGAGCATCAGTACAACAGAGGGGAGAGTAGGCCTCCGACGAGAGGTTGTGAATGCTGCCTGGGATCTTTCTGTTCTGTATTCTCCCTCCAACACTGTACTAAGGCTCACTGCTCTGCAACACTGTATCTGTGGCATGGCTTGTGCACCAGTGTCTTCAGTCATTTTTAACACCTACAATAGTCCCTGTCCCTGTAATCTCCCCCCTTGCCGATAGGTCCCTCCACATATTTGAAATGTATTGCATTCCAGACTACCATCCTCATCGCTGTAACTTGCTTCAGTCTCTACAACATGCCTTATTTTGGTACACTAATCCTCTTTAACTGGCTACAGAGTGATACAGCACGGAAACAGAACCTCTGGTCCAACTCCTCAATGCTGCCCATGTTACCTAAACTGAATGAGTCTCATTTGCCTGCATTTGGCCCTTATCTCTTCAAACCTTCTCGTCTCCATGTACCTGCCTAAATGTGTTTTCCATGTTGTCATTGTTCTTGTTTCTCCCATGTGCCCCTGGCAGTCTGTTCTGTCTGTGCATCATCCTCTGTGCATAATGTTCCCCCTCAGCTCCCTCTTTAAATCCTTGCTCTCTCACCTCCTGTTTATATCCTCGAGTTTTGGACTCACCTACCCTTGGTTATTCACCATTCTTAGGGTCACCCCGAGGCCTCCAAGGGAAATATTTAGGACAATGTTACTAATATCTCCAACGTATGTAACAAAGTGCTGGCCAATGACGGCAAATGTGCCAAATATCGCTTTCCCCACCCTGTCCACGTGGTATGTCACTTCCGAGGAACAATGTAACTTGCACCCCCTGGTCTGTCTCACTTTCTGTTCAACAACCATGGCCAGAGCCCTTCCATTAACTGTATTAGTCCTCCCTGGTTTGTCTTAACAAAATCCAACACCTGAATTAAACTCCCTCTTTCATTCCTTGGTCCACTGGCCCAGTTGGTCAAGATCCCCTTTGACAACCGTATTTACTACCCACTACACCATTAATTTGATCATGAACAAACTTTCGCACAATCACTCCTATATTTTCAACCAAATCGTTTATGCAGAAGATGCACATCAGTGGGCCCAGCCCTGATCCTTTCTTCAATAATGGAATAAAACCATATTCTAAAATCTAAAACTAAACTCTTCCCAGCTGCCTGTTGCTGGCCCATATCATTTCAACCCTTCCCTATTCACCTGTTTATCCAAATATCTTTTAAATGTTGTAATTTTACCCATATCAATCCCTTTCTCAGGAAGTTCATTCCACACTCAAACCACCCTCTGTGTAGCAAATTGCCCCATATCGTTTTTTTTTTGAACATCTCTCTCCATTAACCTTAAAAATGTGGTCCCTCCTCTTGAGACTTCCCCCATCCTGAGGAAAAGGTAACGACCATAAAATCGATCTACATACCTCATTTTTTTTTCATAAACCTTTATAACATCACGTCTCAACCTCCAGGCTCCAGTGAAAAAAGACTCAGCCTATCCAGCCATTTTTCAGAACTCAACCCTTCCGTACCCAGCAACATCCTTGTAAATCTCTTCTGAACCCCCTGCAGCTTAATAATATCCTCCCTATAACTGGGCGACCAGAACTGGACCCAATATTGCAGAACAGGCCTCACCAATGTCTGTGTAATCTCAACATGACGTCCCAAATCCTACACTCAATGGACTGAGCAATACTCAGGCATGCCAAGCACTGTCCTATCCATCCTGTGATACAAACTTCAAGAATTATGTATCTGAACTTGGAGGTCCCTCTGCTCTAAAACACTAACCGAAGCCGTAACATTAATTGTATAAGCTCTACCCTTGTTTGATTTACAAAATGCATTACCTTGTATTTATTCAGATTGAATTCCATCTCTAGTTTTTCAGCCCATTCACTCACTTCATCAAGATCCCTTTGTAATCTCAGAAAGCATCCTGCACTGTCCATGATGCCACCCTCCAGCCTGCCAGCCCATCACACATGGCTGTCAGTAGTACACATACCTTTGCTAGGGGCTCCACAATTTCTTTCCTAGCATCCCACAGTGTCCTGTGATACACCTAATCAGGTTCTGGGATTTGCCATAGCTTTGTGTTTTAAAACTTCCAGCACCACCTCTTGTATAACATGCACTCTTTTCAAGTCATAGAGATATACAGCATAGAAGCAGACCCTTCGGTCCCCAACTCGTCCAGGCTTACCAGAAGATCTAAATAAATCCATTCCCTTTTCCAGCATTTGGCTCATATACGTCTACACCCTAACTATTCAGATGCCCATCCAGATACCTTTTAAATGTTGTAATTGTATCAGTCACCATTACTTTCTCTCTCAGCACATTCCATACCCACATCACCATGTGTGTGAAGAAGCTGTCCCTTCAGTCCCTCTGTAAACCATTCACCTCTAACCTTAAACTTATGCCCTCGAGTTTTGGACTCCCCAACTTCTGGGAAAAGGCCTTGAATGCTTACACTATCCATGTCGCTCATGTTCACATAAAGGTCTGTCAGGTCATCCCTCAGTCTCCGATTCTCCAGTGACAGTAACCCCAGCCTATTCAGCAACAACCCGGGCAATATCTTGTAAATCTTTTCTGAGCACTTCCTAGTTTCACAACATCCTTCTTATAACAGAGAGACTGGAATTGCAGAGAACTCCAAATGTGGTCTAATGTATTACTCTTGTTCCCTGAGTTCCCCAGTCTTTGAACACAGTAAGTTCTGGAGTGAAAAAATTGTTTAGGATCTTAGCAAATATCCTGCAGTTCCACACATCGATGGCCTCATTGATCTTTGATGGATACGATTTTGTCCTGAGTTCCTTATGCACTCCTAATATACTGATACAATCACTTTTGGATTCCCCTTTCCTTCTCTGCTGGGGCTATTTCATTTAGCCTTTCTACATTCCTGTTTTCTACTCAAAGTATTCCTACAGCCCCTGTACATCCTCAGGGATTCCCTTGATCCAGCTGGCTATACCTGACATGTGCCCCTTTTCCTTGACCTGACCCTCAATAGACAGCCAGTGTTTCCGAATGCTGTCAGCATTGAGCTGCACACAAACAGGAAAATGCTGGCGCTAATCGATCAGTTTATCTCACTTTTAAAATATTCTCACTTGCCAAACTTCCCTTTCCCTGTAAATAATTCCCTTCCCCAATCACATTTTGAATGTTCCTGGCTAATACGATCAAGATTGGTCAGGCTCCATTTTATAACTTGCACTTGTGGACCAGGCCTGTCCTTTTCCAAAGTTATTTTCAAACTACTAGAACTGTGGTCACTTTGGCAAAATGCTTTCCAACTCACATCTCAGTCCCCTTCCCTACCTTGATTCCCAAGGGGAGGTCAGGTTTTGTCCCTTTCTCTTTTCAGGCCATTTACATATTGATTGGGAGTTTCTGGAACACAATTACCAAATTCCTCCCTTGCAAACACTGAACGCTGGCAGCCCCAGTCTAGGTTTGGAAAGTTCAAAAACCCTACCACAACAGCCCTATTATTATGGTTGGTATTTAAGATGTTGACATATTTGTTCGTCAGTCTGCCACAGATTATTCGGGGTCAGCAGTCAGATGTATCAAAGTGATGACCCATTCTTATTTCTCAGTTCGACTAACATAGCTTCACTGGGCGATCCCACTGGAATATCCTCTCTAAGTACTGCTGTGATGATTCATGCAATCAAAACCCACCACCACACGTCCTCTCTTGCCTCCCCTTCCTGAAGCATCTCTACCTTGAAACAATGAGCTGCCAGTCCTGCCCCTCCCTCAGCTGTGTTTCTGTAATAATATCCCAGTCCCATGTTCTAATCCATGCCATGAGTTCATCTTCCTTAGCTGTCAGGCCCCTTGTATTGAAATAAATGCAGTTTAATCATCAGTTTTCCCCCATTCCCTGCTATGTTCTTGCTTGCCTTCTCTGCTGAAATTGCTGTCTTTAACTTGTGTACCGGCCTCAATCTTCTTTCTGGCCTTGCATCTATTTATTGTCCAACACCCTGCCAGACTAGGTTATATCCTCTCAAGCAGCTCTAGCAGTTCACCCCAGCAGGATGTGGGTCCCTCTCCCGCTTCCAGTTGAGGTGCCTTTCCCACCCTGTCAACCTGTGCTGACACCTTCAGGGATCTATGGACTTGTCCACCAAGGTCCCTGTATTCCTCAGTACTCCGTAAGGTCCTACCATTCATTATGTCTGTCCTTCACTTATCGTACTTCCCACAGAGTATTACCTCACTTCGATCAGAACTAAACTCTGCTTAGATTTTCATCTGATCGACATTATACAGCAGACGGAGACCATCCTCCTCACTATGGACAACACCCTCACCTTTCATGTCATCTGCAAACCTACTAATGATACCTTCTGCTTTCACATCCGAGTTATTAATGTTCAATGGTTCCTGCACAGATCCCTGTGTACACCCGCTGGTGAAAGTATTCTATCCACCAATTTTGCATCCAATTTGCCAACTTGCCTTGGAACCCAGTCCTTTTGGACCAGTCTTCCATTTTGCATCTTGTCAAAGGACTTATTCATTTCCATGTAAACCACATCATCTGCGCTGCCTTCATCAATATACTTAAGCACCATTTAAAAAAAAACTGAACTGAATTCCTCAGACAGTATCTTCCTCTGGCAAATCCGTGATGACTAAACCAAGTTGATCCTTACCTTTGCAAGTGTCGATTCATCCTCACAATTCATTCCAATAATTTCCCTCCCCCTGCTGTCAGACTATCTGCTCTGTAATTTCCTGGCCTATCCCTGCTGCCCTTCTTGAACAAAGGAACCACATTAGCGACCCTCCAGTCATTCAGCACTTCAGCTGTGTCCAGCAAAGTATTAAATATATCCACCAGGGCCCCAGCAATCTCTGGGTAATTAGCAGGGGGTCAAAGAATGCTGGTCCAGGCAATGACACCCTTATCCCATGAATGAATAAATAAAAATACATATGTCCCTCCTTACCTCTGCAAACCTCTCCAGCTGTAGCAATTCGTACTGGCTTTGTAACACTGTTCAGACCCTGACCACTCTCTGTAACTCTCTCACTACCTCCAGCACCTTCATCTCTCCCTGTTCCTATCGTGTCAAATATTCTAACCTGGTCTGGCTGACATGAGACTCCAGATCCCCAGCAATATGGCTGACTCTGAGCTACACCCCTGGATAATTATCAGTGGGGTCAAAGAACGTTGTTCCAGGCAGTGACACCCACATCCCATGAATGAATATATAAAAATACCTATGTCCCTCTCTACCTCTGCAAACCCCTCCAGCTGCAGCAATTCAGACTGGCTTTGTAACACCCTGACCACTCTCTTTAACACTCTCAACACCGCCAGCACCTTCACCTCTCCCTGTTCTTATCATGTCAATGAACCCTGACTGAGGTTCCCCTTCCCATTGCCCTCCTCCTGCGAGCAGACCCATTGCAATCCTTTTAAAACTTACTCTAAAACTCACTCTCACTTCAGGATTTTAAGTACGTTTTGGTGATCTTCTAAGCCTCATAATCTAATATGATATATTTTGTCCTGTGTGAGGGACTGGTGGGGATTTCTTGCTGAGTTTTTGTCTGTTTCAGTGGAATGTCCTTTTGTTGAGTGTTTTACACTGTTCCTTCAAATGTTTTCCACTGTTCGTTTCCAGACACCTATATTTCAGTCTGTTTAGCCTGTTTACCTAGGTCAGTTCTCCTCTCAAACCCATATAATCGGCTATTTTTGTTTCTAGTTGGAGCTTGTCCTTTCTGTGATTAACTTTAAATCTTTATATTTCTTTAAACTATACTTTATCACAATTTCCCTGAGGATCTCTCCAGGTGACATTACTCATTTACTAAGTTTTATCAGACAACAGTCACTCTGAGATAGTTACATCCCTAGCCAGTTGCACAATGTGTTATTCTAAGAAACACTGAAAAAAATTCTCTGAACTCCTTTTCCAATATCACTGCTGTCAGTGTGACTGTCCTAGATTATACGAATATTGAAGTATCCCAAAATTATCATAATGTGTTTGTTAAAAAAATTCCAATGAGTTCCTGTGTAATGCAGTGATGAACAATGGAATACTGTTCGGTGGCTAAAACTGTTCTGCTGCTTGTTTCCTTGGCAAGTAGTAACCAGAATTTACATTCAGACTGACTCTACTTCATGATCTGATGCCAAATGCTTTCTCTGTAATGCCTTTCCTACCCATTATTGTTAGCGTTACCCATTTTGCCTGAATTTGCACAAGGTTGGGAACCATTGAATATTTACATTCCACCTTTTGTTCGCCCTGTAACCATGTCTCTCTGGTGTCTAAATCTCTTTTATCTCTGTGTCACATATCCATCTACCTTGTTGCAGAGACTTTGTCCGTTAATAAGAAAACATAATTTAATCATTCCCACTATTTCCTGTCACAAATGGATTTGCTGATCTACAGTTTCAGTTAAACTTTGTCCCATCCTGTTCCTTTCTGTTGCCTTCGGTCACATTCCCACTCTGCTCTGATGCTTCACATTTTCTCTTTGTATTTGGAAAGCTCCTTTCACCTGAAGCCTGTCCCTGCATCCTCTGTCATTTTAAAGCCCTGTCCATAAATCTACCAACGTGATTGGCCAGGACATTGGTCCCAGCACAGTTCCAGTGGAACAATCTGTATGGATTTTTAAAAAAGAATCAGGTCTGGGATGTGGGTGTCTCTGGCTGACTAGCCTTTATTGTCCATCCCTTGCTGCCCTTAAGCTAAGCAGTTGGCTCGCCCATTTCACAGGGTAATTGTGAGGCAGACACTTTGTTGTGGGTATGTCGTGCAGATCACATGAAAGGGAACTGTTATCTTTCTCTGAAGGTCAAGTGTTTGGATTTTTATCAATATTTATTTATGGATTGTTAATTCCAATTTTTAAAACATATATTCATTTAAACTTTCACATGGTTAGAAGTTAGAAAAAATGAGGGTGGTCACTTTGTTGGGACTGTATTGTAGACTGTTGTAGACCCAACAGATACCAGTGGAGCAGATGTGTAGAGAGATTGCAGATAACTATAGGAATAATAGAGGAGTGCAGGCTGGAGATTTTAAAATTCTCTGTATTGACTGGGCCACCTAGAGTATAAAAAGACCTGGACAGAGTGCAATTTTTCAAATGTGTCCAAGGAAGGTTCATAAATCAGTATGCAGAGGGCCCTACTCTACTCAGGTAGGTGCAACACTGGACCTCCCCTCAAAAAACGTGGTCGGGCAAGTGACTAAAGTGTCTTTCAGAGAGCACTTTGGGTCCAGTGCCCACAACTGTCTACGTTTTAACATAGTTATGGAAAAAGATCAGCAGGTCCACAGATTGAAGAGGAAAACTGGAACAGGACCAGGTTTGGGGCCATTCTCCAGGATCTGGCCAGCGTCAATGCTGTGAATTTAAAATTGCACAACGCCCAGATATAATCCAACTCGCTTTGGAAGCGCTAGTGATCACTGTAACAGATGAAAGGCTTCAACTAAATTTGTTTGATATTATATTCCATGACACTGCCATCCTGTTGCTATTAATTCTGTGCCTTAGGATTGTGCTCCACACGACCTGATGAAGGAGTAGTGCTCTGAAAGCTAGTGCTTTCAAATAAACCGGTTGGACTGGAACCGAGTATCGGGTGATTTTTAACTTTGTACACTCCCAGTCCGACACCGGCACCTCCACATTATGATTCTAATCGATTGGGTGAGTCTGTTTGAGGGAAAAGGAACAACTGGCAAATGGGATGCTTTTCAAAGTGTGATCTCAAGAATCCAGGACCAGTCTGCCCCATTGGGATAAAGGGAAAAGCTGGCAGGGTTAGGGATCCTTGGCTAGTGAGGGATAATAACGCTCTGGTCTTGAAATGAAGACTGCACGCATTGGGTTTAAGCTTTCCGTATCTACATAAACTCTTCTATTCTTAAAGACACAATCAATCTATGGAGACCCTACAATCCTCTCAGACTCTGTAACACTCCCAATCTGCAGAAGTCATTCCAATGCCTGTGACTCTTTCAATCTAGTTCCTACATGACCCACTATCTGTGTGATATCTTTTCATTGCCAACACCCACCCTGTCAATGTAAGCTCCTCCAGTGTCTCCATCCATCTACTCATTTTTGTAATCTTCTCCAGCTCTTACATGTGTAAACATCACCCTCCCCTCAACTCTTCCCACTTTGACCAAACTGGAGGAGGTTACTAATGCTCCCTCATCTGTGAAACTGTCTCCAACCAAAATTGCTGTCTTTATCACTTGGAAGATCTGTATGATTCCACACCCTCTTTATTTAAATAACCTGCAGAACCTAAGCCTTCCTGTAAATATAAACATCTTCAGTCATGACTACCCTCCATTCGTCTATTTGTTTTTCCAATCTGTACAACCCACTTTATCTCTGTACTCAGCTCCATTCACTTGAAACGTTCCTGTCTGTGTAAAACACCCGATCCTACCAACATCCTTAGCCCTGTAAACTGATCCATCCTTCCCAACCTCCCATCTCCATGAACTCCTGCAGGCCCGACAGTTCTCCACATTTCTGTAACTTCCTGTGGCTCTATGCTCCTCCCTCCCTGTGAAAGCACCTCCAGTCCCCACAATCCTCGCAGCCTGGTCATCTGCTCCAGATCAGGCCATTGCTGTCTCTGTTACCTCATACAACCTTAGCAACGCCTCCTATTTGTGTCACTTCATTCACATCACATCCTCTCCCACTTCCCGGAACCTCTTGCTGCCATCATAACCCTTGCTACTTAGAACATGGAATAGCACATTCCAGAACAAGCCCTTCAGCCCTCAATATTGTGATGACCTTTTATCCTACTCTGAAGATGAAACAAACCTACATACCTTACGTTTTACTACCATTGATGTTTCTATCCAAGAGTTGCTTAGATGTCCGTAATGTGTCTGAATCTACTACCATGGCTGGCAGTCCATTCCATGCACCCATCACACTGTGTAAATAACTTGCCAGTCCCGTCCATGCCGACAGGATATCTCAACCCCATCTAGTCCTACCTGCCAGCACCTGGCCTGTATCCCTCTGATCGCTAAGCTAAATTTTCCGCCAATTACCTTAAACTTATGTTCCCTTGTGATAGCCATTTCGCCATGAGAAATGGTCTCTGGTTATCCACTCCATCTATGCCTCTCATTCCCTTGTACACCTCTATCACGTCATCATTCTTCCTTCTTCGCTATGATAAGAAAAGCTCTAGCTTCCACAAAATACCTTCTGTCGACATGCCCTCCAGTCCAGGCAGCATCCTGCTAAATCTCCTCTGCACTGTCTTTCAAGCTTCCACATCCTTCCTATAATGAAGCGAACAGAACTGTTCACAATATTCCAAGTGTGGTCTAACTGGGGTTCTGTAGAGCTGCAGCAAAATCTCACATCTCTTAAATTCAATCCCCCTGCTAAAGAAAGCCAACACACATCCGCCTTCTTAACACCCTGTCAACTTGGGTGGTAACCTGAGGGACACAGGATCCCTTTGTTCCTGCACACTGCTAAGAATCCTGCCTTTTACCACGTAAAGGTTTTTTGCAGAATCCTCCAATCTAAAACTATCGCTATCTTTGTAAGTTCCTCCAGTCCCTACAACACTCAAACTGTGAAACCTCCTAAAGTCCCTATATTCCTAATGTCTGCAAAATCCTCCCGTCCTGATGTCCCTCCATATCTCTGTAACCCCCACCATCCTCCAGTGCCTTTCTGGGGAATATTGCAGAGGAAGGAGGAGTTGGAGAGTCTGGGCCATGTTACAAGGTATGAAGGGCTGCAGAACGTGGAGGATGGTACAAACGTAGGAAGGGACGTGGGACCTGCAGGAGATTGCAAGATTCATAGAACCTGCAGGATGGGACTGAGGATGGCTTGTGGCACCTGGAGGATATTACGATTTGAAGCACAGGTAATTTTTGATTGGACCATCCAACCAATCTTACAGTCATAGAGATGTACAGCATGGAAACAGACCCTTCATTCCAACCCGTCCATGCCGACAGGATTTTCCAACATAATCTAGTCCCACCTGCCAGTAACTGGCCTCTATCCCTCCAAACTCTTTCTATTCATATATCCATCCAAATGCTTCTTAAATGTTGCGATTGTACCATCTGTAAGATTGGCTGAAAGATCCAATCAAAAATTACCTGTGGTTCAAATCATAACATCCTCCAGGTTCCACAACCCATTCATGGTCCCATCCTGCAGATCAGATATCCCAATCCAATGTAGTCCCATCCTGACCCATCTCCCTCTAAACCCTTTCTATTCATATACTCATCCAGATGCCTTTTAACTGTTGCAATTGTACTAGCCTCCATCACTTCCTCTGGCAGTTGATTCCGTATATTCCGTATCTTCTGCGTAAAAAAGTTGCCCCATTTTATCTTTTATATCTTTCTACTCTCACCCTAAATCTCTTTCTATAATTCTGGACTCGCCCCAGGAGAAAGACTTTGTCTATTTACCCTATCTATGCCCCTCTTGATTTTATAAACCTCTATAAGGTCATCCTCAGCCTCCGACTCTGCAGGAAAAACAACCATCGCCTGTTCAAACTCTCCCTATAGCTCAACCCTGGCAACGTCCTTGTAAATCTTTTCTGGACCCTTTCAAGTTTCACAACATCCTTCCGATCGGAAGTAGAACAGAGTTGCATGCAGTATTCCAAAAGTGGCCTAACCCCTGTCCTGTACAGCTGCAACATGACCTCCCAACTCATGTACTCAATACTCTGACCAAGAAAGGAATGCATACCAAGTGCCTTCTTCGCTATCCTAACTACCTGTGACTCTACTGTCAAGGAACTCTGAATTTCATTTGAAAAATTGCATATACAGATAGAGTGGCCCGAGGTCTTCTGGGTAATGCTAGTTCAGTCTAAGCTGGTAGGCGGAGGCAGTGAAGTATTTGCAGCGCTGTCTGATGAAATGGTCGAGAGATAATGCACATGTCAAACAGGCTATTTTAACTGCTTATGGATTTCTTATGAAACGGAAGCCACTTCAATTCCCTTTACTGTACCATCGCTATCTGTCAAAGCTCCTTCAGGTCTATGTCCTCTGAATTGTTGAAACCTGCTATCACCATTGCAAATCCCATTATTTCCTAACATTGTTGAGTCTTTAAAAGCATCCCTATCACGTTAATCTCCTCCTCTGCATACAATACTCCTACCTTGTAATCTCTTCAATTCCTTCAGTTCCTGTATACCTATGTATAGGTGTGACTGCTTTGTGGCCATTGTACCCTCATTTATATCTGCAAAAGGCTCTGCTCACTGTAGCACATCCTATGCTCATAAATGAATCTGGTCTCTCACAAGACTCTCCATCACTCTCTCCTCCAGTCTCTACCAGCTTCCCCACCCCTGCCGTATCTTGCAGCATGCACACCACTCACTCTCTCTGACATACCTTCCAGTGCATAAATTCATCTCTCCTTCTAACTGTATCCAGTCTGCATCTTCGTCCCTGTCCGTGCAACATCCTCCAGTCCATATACTCCTCTCTGTTGCTGCAGCATTCTCTAGCTTATATCATCTTCCATGTGCTTGCAACAGTCTCCAGTCCATACTACCCACTCTTTCACTGTAATGTTCTCCAGTCCATACCATCCTCTCTATCACTGTGATATTGTTATGTAACAATCCACAGCCCGACACACATCCCTTTCTCTGAAGTCTAATCAAAGACGCTTTATCTCTCTACCTTCCTCCAAACAAATTAATGTTTTCTCCTGTGAACATTCTGTAGCAACTGTAACTATGTTTAACCCTGCAACATTGTGGCGCCCCCAAAATCTCTCCAACTCTGTGACCTCTATCCATCTCTCCAAGGCCCTCTCTCGGTGACACGTGCCATGCATTTCCAACAAGGCAGATGGAATGACAACATTGACTGAAGAGAACAGATATGATCGAACTGTTATTGTGGAGGGGTGGCTGCAGAATAATCATGACAGCAATGTGATTATTGAGGGGTTGTAGGGATTTAGGCAGGATCTGTAAAAAAGAAACCAAACAAGGTCCCGGTTTTTTGTGAAGAAAGGATGCAGTCAGTGCATTAGTGAGACAGCCAATTTAATCTGGGAATCAAAATATAGAGTCATTTTGAATGGACAGCTTCCAAATAGCAAGGGGGATCTGGAAGATCAAATCACAATCCATGCTCATTGTTAAGTTGGATGCAATATTTTCTTGGTGATAGTAGACAGAGGCATGTGGAGTGGTCAATTTCTGATTGGACGCCTGTGGCCAATGCTGTTTCACAAGGATCAGTGCTGCGATGTCTGTGTGTAATTTATACCTGTGATTCAGATGAAAAAGTCAGCAGTTTGATTAGTATTTTGCAGACGACATTTGGAAAGGCATGTAATGATCAGGGATAGTTAGGGGAATTGTAGATAGTGAGGAAGAGTGTTAAAGGTTGCAGCAGTGTGTAGGTCAGCTGGGACGCTGTGCAGAGAAATCGCAAACCGAATTTCATCGGGACAAGTGTGAAGTGATACATTTATGAAGTCAAATGGAAGAGAGAAGTGTACTAATTGACTAATTGGAAACATTGATAAACGGATGACCTTGGATGCAAATCCGTAACTCCCTCAAAATAACAACACAGGAGGATGTGGTCGTAAAGGAAGAGTATGGTATGCTTACCTTCATTGGTCACAGTATTGAGTACAAGTTTGCACGTCATGTTGTGACTGAGTGAAACTTCATTCGGCCATGTTTGGAATGTTGTGTGTCGTTCTCATCGCCACGCTACAGGAAGGATGTGGAGGCTCTGGGGAGGTTGCAGCAGAGGGTTGGCAGAATGTTGCCTGGATGAGAATGTGCTTGCTGGAAGGAGGTTGGGCGCAGTTGGATTATTTTGCGAGAATATTGGAGACTGAGGGGTGACTGGGTACAGAAATATAGCATTAGGAGAGGCGTGGATCGTTGGAATGCTTCTTCTAATGTAGAAATATCAAATACTAGGGCGCCTCGGTTTAAGGTGAGAGTGAGAAGTTTTAAGTGAGAAGAATGAGGCCAGTTTTCTTTACCGAGAGGGTGGAAGCTGCTCAGGAGGTGGGAGAGGTGGCAACGAGAGCAAAGTTTTGAAGTGGCATTTAGACAGAAACATGAACAGGGAGAGAATCGCTCATGTGCAGGCAGATGGGATTAGTTTAGAATAGCATCGTGGTCAGCACAGCCATGGTGGGCCGAAGGACCTATTACTCTGCTGTACTGTTCGATTTTCTAACTTAACGGCATCTACCCTGTCAAAGACCCTCACAATCCTGGATGTTTCATTCAATTTCTCTCCCATTCTTCAAAACCCCAATGGGTTCTAGGTCAATCTACTCCACCTCTTCTCATTGGAAAATCCCACCATCTCCAGGATCAGCCGAGTGAACCTTCCCTGGCGTGCCTCCAATACAAGAATGTCTTTCCTTAGGGCACACATACTGTTCATTATAATCTAGGTGTGGTCTGGTCTGACTTGTAGTTTTAGCAAGACGTCCCTATATTTAGACTCTATTCCCTCTGTAATAAATGCCAGCATTTGATTTGCCTTCTCTATTACCTGGTGACCCTGTAAGCTCCCTTTTTCAGATTGGTAAACAAGAACTCCCTTAACCCTTTCTGCTGTCAGTCTGAAATCAAACGGTGTTAGCCTGACAGTAAGTCGGGAACGTGTTATAAAGGTTATGACAATCAATGATAACTGGATGCTTAGAAACAATGAGAGATGCATGATTTTATAAAAGGGGAATATTTTTCAATCTGTTGGATTCTATATTTTGGTGTGACCATAAATGCAGAATAGAGAAGGGTGGGGGAGGCTAGTTGCGGTAGGGGGATATTTGAAATTTCAGAAGAATTTTGCCAAGCTTCAACAAGGGCTAAAAATTAGCCCGGGAGAGATTAGGGTCCCTGAAAGGTCAATGAGGCTGTCTGTGTGGAATCACTGCTGATAGCTGAGATACAGAACAAGTATTTTGTGTTCGGATTTACTGTGGAGAAAGACATGGAAGCTCGGGAACTTGGGAAAATACATTGTGATGTCTTGAAAAGAATGCACATTGGAGAACAGGAGGTGCTGAATGTCTTAAAATGCAAAACGTTAGATAAAACCTTGGAACATGATCAGATGTATCTCAGCACCTTGTGAGAAGGGAGGGAGGAAATTGCAGGGCCCCACCCAGAGATATTTGTATCATCGACAGCCACTACAGACCAGTGAGACTGATGGCAGCGGTGGTAAGTTGTTGGAGGAGATTCTGAGAGAAACAATCATCATGCAGTTGGAAAGGCAAGGACAGATCAATGTCAGTCAGCATGGCTTTGTTCACGGGAAATCATGCCTCAAACCTGACTGTGGAGGTAGACAAGTGAGAGATCAAAGCAGAGCAGGACATGATGTCTCCATGGACCTTAGCAAGGCCTTTGACAAGGGTCTGCATGGCAGACCGGTTCGTAATTTTAGATCACACATAACCAGGGAGTGCTCACCAACTGGATACAAAACAGGATTGACTGTAGGAGACAGAGCATGTTCATAGAGGGTTGCTGCTCAAACTGCAGGCCTGTGACCAACGGTGTACCATAGGGTTCGGTGCTGGGCCACTGTTGTGCATCATTTATATAAACAGTTTGGATGATAATACAGGAGTCATGGTTAGCAAGTTTGTGAGTGAGAATGAAATTGGAGATAAAGTGGACAGTGAAGAGGGTTATCGAAGGGTACAATGGGATCAACAATACTGCTGGGCCAGTGAGGTTAGGAAGAACAGGTGAAGAAATGCAGGATGTTGTATTGTGGTAAGGCAGACCAGGCTGGACTTGTACAGTAAATGTTCGGGCCCTGGGTCGTGTTGTCAATCAGTGACCCAGGGATGCAGGTACACAGTTTTTGAAAGTAGCGTCATGGGTAGACAGGCTGGTGAAGCAGGCATTTGGGATGGTTACCCTTCATTGGGCAGAGCATTGAGAGTAGGAGTCGGGATGTCATGGTGTATCTGTACAGGACATTAGTGAGGCCACTGTATAAGCATTGTTGATTATCTGGAAAAAATCAACTTGTTCATGTATGTCCTTTAGGGAGGGATATCTGGCATTCTTACATGGTCTGGCTCACATGTGACTCCAGTCCCACAGCAATATGGCTGACTCTGAGCTGAGTGGGGTAATGTATGGTGGTCCATCCAGTGACATCCTTAGGCCATGAATGAATCAGTGAAAATACCTATGTCCATCCCTACCTCAGCAAACAGCTCGAGCTGCAGCAATCCGTACTGGCTTTGTAACATTGTTCAGGCCTTTGCCCCTCTCTGTAACACTCTCACCACCTCCAGCAGCTTCAATTCTCCCTGTTCCACTACTCCACTTAAACACTGACAACGTTTTCTCTTCCTACTGCACTCCTCCTGCTCGGAGACTCCCTAGCGATCTCTTTAACAAATACGTCCGCATTTCTAAATGTTGGCTTCTTCAGAATTGATAGTTTTTTTTCATCTCTTAATCAAATCTGATAAGTCCTGGACCAAGATCGTCCAATATTAGGGAGGAGTATTGGGAAGGTATCGAGCACCTCGAGATTTCCTGTGGGGAAAATGGGAGTCCAGGAGAAAACAGCGCAAGGAGCGCGTGACCACACCAACACCCCACCCACACCCTTCCCATGGCCACCTTCTGCCCCAAGTGTAACAGAGTCTGTGGAAAGCCACATCGGTCTGTACAGGCAACTCCAGACCCCACCATCACCCCCGAGAGTGGGAGAGAGTCAGCCTCGTCTGTGACCACCGTGAAAGAGATGATTAGATTGGAAATTTGAATCCCGTCACAATTATCCCAGTACCTTTTTACAAATTCAAACAATTCTCTGTTAATACAGTGTCTAATAATGTGATATACTCAGTATCTCTCCATGTGGTATCCCTCGCTGTGTCGGTCTCTGTTCTTCCTCTGTCAGCATTTCTCCCTCTTACAGATGGTCTGAGATCCTGAATCAACAGAATTCTCCACACCAGAGAGATGCAGCAGCACAGGCAAAGGATAGAGACTGGGATTATCGAGATCTCTGCTGGACTCAGTGCCACTCTGCATGAGTTATCCTCATTGCATCAGTCTAATTTCCCATTCTGTCTATTTCTGTCTCATGCAGGTAATCAGGATGTTCCTAACTCCTGTCTCATCCATCACCTCATTGAAGCAGGTTGGTCAGCCAGAGAGAGAGGGAGACCTGGAGCCTTCAGTAAATCCTGCAGCCGGTAAGATCACGCACAGTAAACAGCACAGGGTGGAGGTAGTAGACTTTTATATTCAGACCTAGAAGACCGGACATAGATACAGAGCTGGACAGGGAACAGCAACAATCTAGGCTTCATTCCCACCATCTTGTGAGGGTCCTGCTTTCACCTCTGCTGTACTGGTCCTCAATGCAACAGCAGAGAGGATCGCAGGCATCAATCCTGGCCCATGCTGTATTCGTGATCTCTGTAATATCCTCCAGTCCCGATAATCCGTCCTCTGTTTGGAATCTCCTCTCGTCCATACCATTCTCTGTGTCTCTGTCTCTGTCAGGTTCTCCAATCCCTAACACCTTAATTCCTAAACTTCTGTAGTAGATAGTAAATTTCTTCATCCCTGACTGTCCTGTCTATCACTGTAAGCTCCTCCCACCAACGCCACCCTCCATGTCAATGTATTTGTCTTTAACCTCTCCATCGGTCCCTACCTATGTAATCTTCTCCAGCTCCGACAACGCTTCCTTAGCTGTGAAAAATTTGGAATCTCCTTATCCTTCTCCAATTCTTTGATTTATATCTTATTAAATTTCACTCTCATTCCCGACACCATACCCCTCGCGACCACAGGAACCTCCTTCAGTTTGTACAACCCTCCCCATTTGTGTAACTGTCTCCAACCCAGTAACCTGGCATTCCCCATTGCCTTCCGATCTATGTAGCCTCCAGAGCCGAGAAGCCTTCTTATACCTGTAAACGTCTTCAGTCACGACAACCTTCCGTATCTCTGTTAGTATACACAATACTCTCCTAGATTCAACAGCCCTCTGTCTGTGCCTCTCAGTCTGCCTACCTCTTCCTTTCTCCATTCCCATCCCTATCACTATCTCCAGAATCTAATCCAGCTCCCTCTATCTCTGTAAACTCCTCCAATCCCCAAACCCCTTTGTCCCATGAACATTCTTGACCAGATGTAACTCTGTTTAACTCTAACATCCTCGAGTCCCTGTAAGCCTCCCTATCTCTGTAACCTCTACCCATCTGTTTAACCCCCAATTACTGAGGAATAACTCCCTGTATTCGCCATAAGGCAGATGGAATGACAGTGAACAGATATGATGGAACTGTCATTCCGGAGATTTAGCTGCAGAATCACCATCACTGGGAAGTGAATACTGAAGGGTTGTTGGGATAGAGTCATTAGTGTAAGAGAGATGTACAGTATGGAAACCGTCCCTTCAGTCGAACGCATCCATGCTGAGCAGATATTCCAACCCAATCTTATCCCAATAGGCAAACCAGGCAAAAAGCCAACAAGTTGTGAAGGAAGGATGAGGTTGATGCATTAATGAGACAGTCATGTGGATTTGAATATCAAAAGTGGAGCTGAGAATAAGCAAGCAGCAACGACCGTTAGCAGGAATCCTTTTGTAGGCACCAACCAGTGATGGGCATGACAATATGGTTACAGTCAGGACACTGAATGTACTTATGGCAAGGACAGTACAGTAACTGTGTGTGACAGTGGTCTCCATGCCGACTGATACAGCAATGAACCTGTTGGATTTAATTTGTTGGTGTGAATGTAAATGGCAGAATTGTAAGGGTGTAGGAGGGGTGTAGTGGTATAGGGGATATGGTGTATCTGAATTATCAGAAGGCTTTATGCAAGTTTCAATAAGGGCTAAAGAGTAACTTGGTATAGAATAGGGCCCCTTAAAAATCAATAAGGTCGCCTATGTGTGGAATCAGAGGAGATGGGTAATTTATTAGACAAAATACTCTTGTCAGTATTTACTGTGGAGAAAGACATGGAAGCTTGGGAACTTGGGGAAATAAATAGTGATGTCTTGGAAAGAATCCACACCAGAGAAGGGAAAGTGCTGGAATCTTACAACAAATAAAGGTAGATCAGTCTTCAGTAGCTCATTAGGTCGATCCAAGAATATTGTGGGAAGCTAGGGAAGAGATTGCAGTATCCCTTACAGAGATAAAAATATATATTATCAACAGACACAGTGAGATGTTGGAAGACTGGAGGTTGGCTAATGCTGTTCCACCACTGAAGGACTGCAGGGAAAAGCCATGAAATTACAGCCCCGTGATGGGGAAGTTGTTGGAGGGGAGTCTGAGAGAAAGGAGATACTTACATTTACAAAGGCAAGGGCTGATTTGAGATGGTCAGCATGGCTTTTTAAGGTGGAAAACCATGTTTCACAAACCGGATTGACTCTTCAATGAGGTGGCCAAAGATAGATGAAGGCAGAGCAGTCAACGTTGTCCACAGGGACTTTAGCATCGAGTCAAGAGGAAGAAGGAATCTTACTTAAGGTTGAGGAAGCAAGGATCAGACAGGGCTCCAGAGAGTTACATTGGATGGCACGGTGTCTCAGTGCTTAGCACTGCTCCTCATAGCACCACGGACTCCATTTCGATTACAATCTAAGGCGACTGTCTGTGGGGTGTTTGCACATTCTCCCTGTGGGTTTCCTCCAGGTGCACTGGTTTCCCCCCCACAGCCTAAAGGTGTGCCAGTTTGATGGCTCAGCCATGCTAAATTACCCATAGTGTTCAGGGATGGGTAGGTTTGGCGCATTAGTCAGCGAAAATGGAGAGGAATTGGGTGAGGGAATGGGGCTCGGTTGAATATTGTTTGGAGGCTTGATATGGAGTTCATGGGTCAAACGGCCTGGTTCCACAATGTAGGGATTCTCTGAAGGTACCAGGAAGGAACCGAGAAATGGACTTGGGGCAATTAGAAGGGGGCATGAAAAAGCATTGATGGGAAGGAGTAAGGAAAACCGTGAGGCATTCTCCAGTTATGGGAGGAACAAGAGGATGGTCGGAGTGAGGATAAGGCTAATCTGGGATCGTGGAAGGAACTTGCGCCTGGAGTCACAGGAGGTAAGGGAGGTCCATAATGAATACTATGCCTCAGTATTCACTGCTGAGAAGGGTCTTGTCGTTTGTGAGGACAGCGTTAAACAGGCTGATGTATGTGAACAGGTGGATGGTAAGAAGGAGGATGTGCTGAGAATTTTGCAGAAGATAAGGATAGATAAGTCGCTGAACTAGACTGGATGTATCCAAAGTTACTGCAGGAACCGGGGGAATGGATTGCTGCGCACCTGATGATGACCTTTGCACCCTCACTGTCCACTGGAGTCAGACCAGATAATTGGAAGCAGGAAAATATTATTTCCTTGTTCAGGAAAGTGAATAGGGATAATCCTGGGAATTGCACACGTGTCAGTCTTATGTTTGTGGTGGACTCTGGATTATTGGAGAGGACTCTGAGAGACAGGATTTATTATTCCTTGGGAAACCATAGTTTGATTAGAGATAATCAGCATGGTTGTGTAAGGGGCAGGTCATGCCTTACAAGTCTTATTGAATCTTTTGAGAATGTGACAAAACATCTTTATGGCTCATTCAGAAAGTATGGAGGCATGGGTACAGGGAAACCTGTCTATCTGGATACAGGATTACTGGCCCACAGAAGACAGAGGGTGATAAGATGGAAAGCATTCATCACAGAGCTCAGTGACCAGTGGTTTTCTGCAGGGAGAGGTTACAGGACCTCTGCTCTTTGTGAGTTTATGAATAACTTGGATGTGTGAGTGGAAGAGTGGAAGAGTGGGTTAGTAAGTTTTCCAAAGACACGAAGGTTGGTGGAGTGGTTGATAGTGTGGAGGGCTGTTGTAGGTTGCAATGGAACATTGACAGGATGCAGAGCTGAGCTGAGAAGTGGCAGATGGGGTTCAATCTGGGAAAAGTGTGAAGTCATTCATTTTGAAGTTTGAATTTGCATACAGAATACAGAAATAAAGGCAGGATCTTTGTGGAGAAACAGAGGGATCTTGGGTTCCAAGTCCATAGATCCCTCAAAGTAGCCACCCAAGCTGATATGCTTGTTCAGAAGCAATATATTGTGTGGGATTTCATGAGTTTGGGGATTGAGTTTTAAAGCTGTGAGATTATGCTGCAGCTCTGTAGCGCCCTGGTTCAACCCCACTTGGAATATTGTGTTCAGTTTTGGTCCCTTCATTACAGGAAGGATGTGGAAGCTTTAGAGAGGGGAAAGAGGAGATATACCAGGATGCTGCCTGTACTGGAGAGCATGTCTTATGAAGAAAGGTTGAGGGAGCTAAGGCTTTTCTCACTGGAGTCAAGAAGGGTAAGGGGTGACTTGGCAGAGGTGAACAAGGTGATGACAGTCATAGATAGAGTGAATAGAGAGACATATTTTTAACCTCATGTAAGTCGCTACGACAAGGGGTTATAATTTTCGGGTAATTAGTGGATGGTTAAGGGGGAATTTCAGAGGTAGGTTCGTTACATGCAGAGTGATGGCTGAGTGGAATGCACTGCTAGCGGTGGCGGTAAAATTAGATGCATTAGGGACATTTAATATACTTCTGGATAGGCACATGGATGATAATAAAATGAAGAGTATGGAAGTTAGAGTCATAGAGATGTACAACATGGAAACAGACAGTCCAACCTGTCCATGCCGACCAGACATCTCAACCCAATCTAGTCCCACCTGCCAGCAACCGGCCCACATCCATCCAAACACATCTGATTCATACATCCATCCAAATGCCTCTTAAATGTTGCAATTGTACCAGCCTCCACCACTTCCTCTGGCAGCTCATTCCATACACAGACCACCCACTGCATGTAAAGGTTGCCCCTTAGGTCTCTTTTATATCTTTCCCTTTTCATCCATAAACTCTGCCCTCTAGTTCTGGACACTCCAACCCCAGGGAAAATACTTTGTCTATTTACCCTATCCGTGCCCCTCATCATTTTGTAAACCTCTATTATGTCACCCCTCAGCCTCCGACGCTCCAAAGAAAACAGCCCCAGCCTGTTCAGCCTCTCCCTATAGCTCAAATCCTCCAGCCCTGGCAACATCCTTGTAAATCTTTTCTGAACCCTTTCAAGTTTCCCAACATCTTTCCAATAGTAAGGAAACCAAAATTGCATGCAATATTACAACAGTGGCCTAACCAATGTGTTGTATTGTCGCAACATGACCTCCCAACTCCTGTACTCAATACTCTGACCGAGAAAGGAAAGCATACCAAACGCCTTCTTTACTATCCTATCTACCTGCGACTCTACTTTCAAGGTGCTACGAACCTGCACCCCAAGGTTTCTTGTTTCAGCAACACTCCCTAGAACCTTACCATTAAGTTGTGGTCTTGTTCTGTGTTCTACGTGTCATATGGTAAGCTGGGTAATAAGCTCAGATCAGTGTAAACGGTTATGGCGTTCAGGAGGAGCTAGTTGACTGGACAGAAAATTAGGCTTGATGGTCGGAGACTGAGGATGATGGGAGACATATTGTTTTTCTGACTGGAGGCATGTGACCAGCGGTGTAGTGGGTCCCCTGCTGTTTGTCATTTGGATAAATGGTTTGGATGGGAATATTGTTAAGTAAGTTAAGTAAGTTTTTTGGGTGACACTGAAATTGGTGGTAAACTGGATAGTGATGAAGGTTATCTGTGATATAACAGGATGAACAGTACTGCTGGGATAGTGGGCTGAAGAATAGGAGATGGAGTTTAATTAAATAAATGTGAAGATTTCCATTTTGGTGAAACAAACCAGGGTGGGACCTGTCCAGTTAATATTCGGGACCTGGGAATGTTGACAGTCAGTGACCCAGGGATGCAGGTACACAGTTCTTTGAAAGTTGTGTCTCAGGCAGGCAGGCTGGTGAAGCAGGTGTTTGGGATGGTTTCCTTCATTGGGCAGAGCATTGAGAGTAGGAGTTGGGATGTCATGTTGTATCTGTACAAGACATTGGTCAGGTCACCATAAAAGCATTGTTGATCAGTGGGAAGAACACATCTGGTTCACTGACCTCCTTTTGTGTGGAACATCTGACATTCTAACCTGGCCTGGCTAACATGTGACTCCAGACCCATTGCAATATGGGTAACTCTGAGCGGTCCTCTGGGTAATTAGCAGTGACACCCACATCCCATGAAAGAATAAATAAAAATACATATGTCCCTCCCTACCTCTGCAAACCCCTCCAGCTGCAGCAATCCGTACTGGCTTTGTTACATCGTTCAGGCCCTGACCACTCTCTGTAACACTCATACCACCTCCGGCACCTTCACCTCTCCCTGTTCCTTTTGTGACACTGAACTCTGACACTGATTCCCCTTCCCACTGCCCTCCTGCTAGCAGACCCTTTGCAATCCCTTTAACACTTACTCCTAAAACACTCTCTCACTTCAGGATTATAAGTATTTTTCGGTGATCTTCTAAGCCTCATAATCTAATATGATAATTTTTTTCCTGAGTGAGGGGCCGGTGGGAATTTCTTGCTGAGGTTTTGTCTGTTTCAATGGAATGTTCTTTTGTTGAGTGATTTACCCTGTTCTTTCAAATGTTTTCTCCTGTTCATTTACAGGCACATATTTCAGTTTGTTTCGCCTCTTTACCTTGGTCAGTTCTCATCTCAAACCCATGTAATTGGCTGTTTTTGTTTCTAGTTATAGCGTGTCCTTTCTGTGATTCACTTTTAAACTTTATATTTCTTTAAACTGCGCTTTATCACAATTTCCCTGTGGAAATTACTCATTCACTAAATGTGATCACACAACGGTCGCTCTGAGTTGTTATGTCCCTAGCCAGTTGCACAATGTGTTTTTCAAAGAAACACTGAAAAAAAATTATCTGAACTACTCTTCCAATATCACTGCTGTCAGTGTGACTGTCCCAGATCATGAGAATACTGAAGTTTCCCAAAATTATCACAAAGTGTTTGTTAAAAATTTCCAATGAGTTCCTGTGTAATGCAGTGATGAGCAATGGAATGCTGTTCAGTGGCTAAAACTGTTCTGCTGCTTGTGTCCTTGGCAAGTAGTAGCCAGAATTTACATTCAGACTGGCTCTGCTTCATGATCTGAGGTCAAATGCTTTCTCTGTGATGCCTTTGTTACCCATTATTGTGAGCGTTACCCATTTTGCCTGAGTTTCCACAAGGTTGTGAACCATTGAATATTTATGTCCACCTTTTGTTCGCCCAACAACCACATCTCTCTGGTGTCTAAATTCTTTCATCTCTGTGTCACAAATCAATCTACCTTATTGAAGAGAGTTAAAAATCACACAATGCCAGGTTATAGTGCAACAGGTTTAATTGGAAGCACACCAGCTTTCAGAGTGACGCTCCTTCATCAGGATATAGTGGAGGGCTCGATCGTAACACAGAATTTATAGCAAAAATTTACAGTGTGATGTAACTGAAATTATACATTGAAAAATTTATTGTCCTTTAAGCCTTTCATCTGTTAGAATATAGTAATAGTTTCACTTCTTTCAAGTGTAAATCGCAAAACCTTTTTTTTAAAGTTGCATTCTCAGGTTAGCTGTTAACAATGGTGATAGCTAGACAATATGTTGAAAGTGTTAGCCCCCTGTGTTCTCTGTCTATGCCCTGATGTTTAGATTGATTCTGTTCTAAAAAGCGAGATTACAGAGTTTTACATAAATTCATGCAGTTTTTGAGCAAAGTACAATGTAACTCTGCAATTACAAATTCACCCCACAAAATATATGCGTGTCTGTGAGTCTTTGCCTGTCTGTCTGTGTGTGTCTGTCTGGGGTGAGGATGAGCAGATGTCCTTATCTAAAGGACAAGTGTTTGGGTTTTTTGTACATCAGCAATGGTTTCATATTTATTTATGGATTGATAATGACTATTTTTAAAATTATTGATGGTGGGATTCAAATCCACTTCCTCTGAACATTAGCTGAGGTTTTGGATACATGCTCCATCAATAATACCACTCGGCCCTCACTTCGCCTGTTTACTGGTTGCTCATCCCTGAGCACTGATACTAGGGCATCATGAAGCTAAACCAATGCTTCCAACATGACTGTGTGATCCTGAAGTCTTCCAGCACTCTGGTGATATCACTCAGTCTCCCTCCATGTGGTATCCCCTCACTGTCTGGGTCTAATTGCCGCCTATGTCAATGTTTTCTGCTCTGGCAGTTACTCCAGATCCTGAGCCAACAGAATTATCCTCTCAAGAGAGATGCAACAGCACAGGCCAGGGATGGAGTTGGATTTTACAGATCTTTGTGGAGCTCATTTCCGTTCTCCATGTATAACCTAATTGCATCAGTCTAATTTTCCATTCTGTCTATTTCTCTGTCTCCGGTAGGCACTCAGGAAGTTCCTGACTCAATAGACTTCCCAATTGCTGAGTGTCTCGTCCAACACCTCATTGAAGATGTTTGGTCAGCCAGGGAGACAAAGGGCGGGGAGATGTTGAGCCTTCAAACAATCCTGCAGTGAGGTAAGATCACCCACAGTGCACAGAGCAGGGAGCAATGAGAGGGCTCCAAATATTACTAACAAGACATGACATAGATACAGTGCTGGACGGGGAGCACGGTACAGTTCAGGCACACCCCAGGCTCAATCACCATCTCTACTATAATTTACATTGCACTGAGACAGCTTGGGGAATTTATCGTTCTCAATCCAGGCCTGTGCTGTCTTAGTAAGCATCAGGACAACAGAGGGGAAAGCAGGCCTCCGACGAGAGGTTGGGAATGCTGCCTGGGATCTTTCTGTTCTGTGTTCTCCCTTCAACACTGTACTAAGACTCACTACTCTGCAACACTGTACCTATGGCATGGCTTGTGCACCAGTGTCTTCAGTAATTTTTAACTCCTATAACAGTTCCCATCCCTGTAACCACCTCCCTTCCTGATAGTCCCTCCACATATCTGAAACGTACTGCATTCCAGACTACCATCCCTATCGATGTAACTTGCTTCAGTGTTACAATATGATTTATTTTGGTACTGTAATCCTCTTTAACTGGATACAGAGTGACACAGCACAGAAACAGAACCTGTGGTCCAACAAGTCAATGCTGCCCATGTTTCCTATTCTGAATGAGTCTCATTTGCCTGCGTTTGGCCCTTAGCTCTTCAAACCTTCTCCTCTCCATGTAGCTGCCTAAATGTCTTTTCCATGTTGTAATTGTTCTTGTTTCTCCCATGTGCCTGAGGCAGTCTGTTCTGTCTGTGCACCATCCTCTGTGGATAATGTTGCCCCTCAGCTTCATCTTCAGATCTTTGCTCTCTCACCTACAGTTTGTACCCTCGCGTTTTGGACTCCCTTACCCTTGGCTATTCACCATTCTTCGGCCCAATCCTTGTGGCACTCCACTGGTCAAGGTCTCCAATCTGATAAGAACCCTCCACCATCACCCTCTGTCTTCTACCTTTGAGCCAGTTCTGTATCCAAATATCTCGTTCTCCCTGTATTCCTTGAGATCGAACCTTGCTAGTCAGTCTCCCATGGGGAAACTTGTCGAACGCCTTACTGAAGTCCATATAGATCACATCTACTGCTTAGCCCTCATCAATCCTTTTTGTTACTTCAAAAAACTCAATCAAGTTTGTGAGACATGATTTCCCATGCACAAAGCCATGTTGACTATTCCTAATCAGTCCTTGCCTTTCCAAATACATGTACATCCTGTCTCTCACGATTCCCTCCAACAACTTGCCCACCACCGAGGTCGGGCTCACTGGTCTGTAATTCCCTGACTTGTCCTTACCGCTTTTCTTAAACAATGGCACCATGTTAGCCAATCTCCAGTCTTCCGGCACCTCTCCTGTGACAATCTATGATGCAAATATCTCAAGCAAGCGGTCCAGTAATTACTTCTCTAGCTTCCCACAGAGTTCGAGGGTACACCTGATCAGGTCCTGGGGAATTTACCCACCTTTTATGCATTTCAAGACATCCATCACTTGCTCCTCTGTAATATGGACATTTTGCAAGGTGTCACCAACTATTTCCCTACATTTTTTATCTTCCATGTCCTTTTCCACAGTAAAAACTAATGCAAAATACTCATTTGGTATCTCTGTCTTTTAAACGTTGTAATTGTACCCACATCCAGCCTTTCCTCAGCAAGTTCATTCCGCAATCAAAACACCCACTGTGTAACAATTTGCCCCCATGTCTTTTTTTGAACATCGCTCTCTTCTAAACTTTAAGACGTGGTCCCTCCTTTTGGGAGTCCCCCATCCTGTGTTAAAGACAACTACCATTAAATCAATCTATATACCTTATTTTTTAAAATTAACTTTTATAACATCACGTCTCAACCTTCAGGCTCCAGTGAAAAAAGACTCAGCCTATCCAGCCATTTTGCAGAACTCAAGCCTTCCGTATCCAGCAATTTCCTGGTAAATCTCTTCTGAACCCCCTGCAGCTTAATAATATCCTCCCTATAACTGGGCGACCAGAACTGGACAGAATATTGCAGAACAGGCCTCACCAATGTCTGTGCAATCTCAACATGATGTCCCAAATCCTACACTCAATGGACTGAGTAATATTCAGGCATGCAAACCACTGTCTTATCCATCCTGTGATGCAAACTTCAAGAATTATGTATCTGAACTCGGAGTTCCCTCTGCTCAAAAACACTAACCGAGGCCCGAGCAGTAATTGTATAAGCTCTACCCTTGTATGTTTTACCAAGTGCATTACCTGGCATTTATTCATATTGAAGTCTATCTACAATTTTTCGGCTCATTCACCCATATCATCAAGATCCCTTTGTAATCTTAGCAAACCACCTTCACTGTCCACTATGTCACCCTCCAGCCTTCCAGCCCATCACACATGGCTGTCATTGGTACAAATATCTTTGCTAGGGGCTCCTCAATTTCTTCCCTAACATCCCACAATATCCTGTGATACACTTAATCAGATCCAGGGGCTTTCAACAACTTTGTGTTTTAAAACGTCCAGCACCACCTCTTCTATAACATGCCCTCTTTTTCAAGCCATAGAGATGTACAAGGGAAACAGACCCTTCGGCCCAACTCATCCATGCTGACCAGAAGATCTAAATAAGTCCATCCCATTTACCAGCATTTGGCCCATGTACATCTAAACCCTTATTATTCGCATACCCATCCATCCCTTAAATGTTGTCATAGTATCAGTATGTGTTACTTTCTCTCAGCTCATTCCATACACACATCACCGTGTGCATAAAAAAGCTGTCCCTTCAGTCCCTTTTAAACATTTCCCCTTTAACCTTAAACCTATGCCCTTTAGTTTTGGACTCCCCAACCTCTGCGAAAAGACCTTGAATGTTTACCCAATCCATACCCCTCATGTTTATATAAACCTCTGACAGGTCACCCCTCAGTCTCCGATGCTCCAGTGAAAATAACCCGAGCTTATTCAGCAACAACCCCGGCAACATCTTGTAAATCTTTTCTGAACACTTTCAGGCTGCACAACCTCCTTCCTATAGCAGGGAGACTGGAATTGCAGTGAACTCCAAACGTGGTCTAATGTATTACTCTTGTTCCCTGAGTTCCCCAGTGTTTGTCCACAGTAAGTTCTGGAGTAAAAAATGTGTTTAAGGTCTTAGCCATATCCTGCGGTTCCACACATCAATGGTCTCATTGATCTTTAAGGAACACTATTTTGTCTTGAGTTACTCTTTTACTCAATATATTTATACAATCATTTTTGGATTCTCCTTCTCCTTCTCTGCTGAGGCTATTTCATGTACCCTTTCTGCATTCCTGATTTCCACCCAAAGTGTATTCCTCCAGCCCGTGTGATCCTCAGGGATTCCCTTGATCCAGCTGGCGAAACCTGACATGTGCCCCTTTTCCTTGACCAGACCCTGAATAGACAGCCAGTGTTTCCGAATGCTGTCAGCATTGAGCTGCACACAAACAGGAACATACTGGTGGTGATCCCTCAATTTAACTCACTTTTAAAATATTCAGTTGCTGGACTTCCCTTTTCCTGCAAATAGACTCCCCAGTCACATTTTGAAAGTTCCCGTTTGATATGATCAAGATTGCTCTGGCCCCATTTTATAACTTGAACTGGTGGTGCAGACCTGTCCTTTTCCATTGCTATTTTCAAGCTAATAGAATTGTGGTCATTTTGTCAAAATGCATTCCCACTCACACCTCAGTCCCTTTCCCTACCTTGTTTCCCAAAGGGAGGTCAGATTTTACCCCTTTCTCTTTTCAGGCCATTTACATATTGATTGGGAGATCCTGGAACACAATTAGCAAATTCCTCCCTTGCAAATACTGAACACTGGCAGTCCCAGTCTCGGTTTGGAAAGTTTAAAAACCCCAACCATAACAGCCCTTTTATTCTGATTGATACTTGAGATCTCCTGATATATTTGTTCCTCAGTCTGCCACGGATTATTCGGGGTCAGTAGGACAATCGTATCAAAGTGATGACCCATTCTTATTTCTCAGTTCCACTAACATAACTTCACTGGGCAATCCCACAGGAATATCTTCTCTAAGTCTTGCTGTGATGATTCATGCAATCAAAACCCACCATCACGCGTCCTCTCTTGCCTCCCCTTCCTGCAGTTCCTCTATCTTGAAACAATCAGCTGCCAGTCCTGACCCTCGCTCAGCTGTGTTTCTGTAATAACTATAATTTCCCAATCCGCTGTTCCAATCCATGCCATGCCATGAGTTCATCTTCCTTAGCTGTCAGGCCCCTTGCATTGAAATAAATGCAGTTTAATCATTAGTTTCCTTGCCTGCCTTGTCTGCTGAAATTGCTCTCTTTAACTTGTGTACCAACCTCAATCTTCTGTCTGGCCTTACGACTGTTTAAGGTCCAAGACAGTGCCAGACGAGTTTATATCCTCTCAAGCAGCTCTAACAATTCGCCCCACCAGGATATGGGTCCCTTTTCTGTTCCCAGTTCAAGTGTCTTCCCCACCCTGTCTACCTGTTCTGACACCTTCAGACATCCAGGGACTTGCCCACCAAGGTCCCTGTGTTCCTCGGTACTCCAAGACGACCTACCATTCATGATGTATATCCTTCGCTTTTGAGACTTCCCACAGTGCATTACCTCACAGTGATCAGAAGTAAACTCCATCTGCCATTACTCTACACAGTTTATCATCTGTTGGACATTAGACTGCAGTCTGAGACCATTGCCCTCACCTTTCATATCATCTGCAAACCTACTAATCATTCTTTCTGCTTTCACATCCAAGTTATTAATGTACATAATAACCAGCAATAGTTCCTGCACAGATCCCTGTGGTACACCCACTGTTGAAAGAATTTCAGACACGAAGAAGACTATCCACTAATTGTGGATCCAATTTGCCAACTTGCCTTGGATCCCAGTGGCTCTTTACGTTTTGACCAGCCTTCCATGAGGGACCTTGTCAAAGGCCTTATTCAAGTCCATGTAAACCACATCATCTGCACTGCTCTCATAAATATTTTAAAACACTATTTCAAAAAAAAAACTGAAGTGAATTCCTCAGACAGGATCTCCCTCGACCAAATCCGTGATGATGCTGTCAAAGTGATTCTTGCCTTTGGAAGTGTCGATTTATCCTGACAATTGTTCCCAATAATTTCCCTCCCCCTGCTGCCAGACTATCTGCTGTGTAATTTCCTGGCCTAGCCCTGCTGCCCTTCTTGAACAAAGCTACCACATTAGTGATCCTCCAGTCATTCAGCACTTCACCTGTGGCCAGCAAAGTATTAAATATATCCACCAGGGCCCCAGCAATCTCCTGCCTTCCCTCCCATAGCAGCTTGGGATACATTTCATTGGGCTGGGGATTTCTCCAACTTTATGCGTGTGAAAACATTTAATACCTCTTCCTTAATCCTCTTTTCATGTTCTAGCACCTCACCGTCCCAACTGAAATCCCCAACGACAATGCCTTTCTCCTGTGTGAATACAGATGGGAAGTATTCATTGAAGACCTCACCTACTTCCTCTGGCTCCATGTACAGATTGTCCCTTTGGTTTCTAACAAGCCTCGCTGTTTACCTGGGAATCCTCTTCCTCTAACTATACTCATTAAATACCTTGCGGCCTCTCCATAACAGTATCTGCCAAAGATATTTCATGCCCATTATTTGCCCGTAATTTTAAGAATCCCCTTGCATTTTTTATACGTTGGTCGGTATTTGCCTGTTTTCATCGCATTGTACTTCCTTTATCAAGCTCAGGATATCGCTTGACCAGTATTCACTGGAGTTACTGCCTTTATCATTCAGTCTTCGCAGAACACACTGGCCTTGAATTCTCTTTGTATCACTTTGACATACTTCCTCTTTCCGAATATGAACCCAACAGCAAATAGTTCCTCCCAGTCTGTGTTTGCCAGATCCTGTCTCGTGATAATGATAATGCTCAGTGACAGTGATATTCTAATGATGAGGGGGCTTCCACAAATTTGGCCTCTTCACTTCTGCACTATCTTTATATTTTTTCCAAAATGACTTTGAAACCTAGTGTTATGACCACTATCACCAAAACGCTATAAAAACATAATTTCTGTCATCTTGTCCAGTACCTACAGCCCATTCTGTCTGTATCATCCAGCCCTTACTGACCTCCCCCTCTGTGTACCTTCCTCTAGCCTCTCCAGCACATGATGTCACTGTAGCCTTCTCCAGTCCCAACAGCACTCCTCCATCCTGTCCTACAGCACCTCATTACCTCTAACCTTCCACCATCCATTTCACCTCACTGTCTGTACAGAGTTCTCCAGTTTCTACAGCCTTTCCTGCCAACCCTCCGTTTGTATATTGTTCTGAAGCCACCTGAATGCTCCTGAGACCTGTAACCTTGCCCTCTCTCTCTCTCTCTTCAATGTTCTCTGTCTCTGTGACTAACTCCCATCACTACAATGTTCCTTACCTCTGACCACCTCCAGTCAGTTCTAGCCTCCTTAGCTCTCGAACATCCTGCAGCCACTAAAACCATCCATGTGTCTGAAGTATCCTCTCAATTGTTGTAACAACTCTCATTCCCACAACTGCATCTGTCCATAACCTCAGCCAGTCCATAGAATCCTTGCTAACTCGGTAACCTCACCCAGTGTGTACAACTCTGAGTATACTAACTTCATCAAGTCTCCCCAACCGTCCGTACCTCTAATTGCCGAGAGAATCCACAACCCTCCCTATTGCGTTAGCCTCCTCCAGTCCCTTTCATGGACACCATCTATGTAACGTTCTCCTGTTCCTGACTATATTCTTCTCCTGTTCCAATAATCCTTGTGAACTTTGTAACCTGGTCCAATCTCTGCAGTGCTCTGTATAATCAGCCTCACTGTGCCTGGAACCGGACTCACTTCCAGCCTTGGCTGACTGTCTGTGTGGACTTTGCATGTTCTCCTCCCTGACTGTGTGGGTTTTTTCTGCCATAGCTCCACATTTGCACGAGAGGTGGATTGGCCATCATAAATTGACTGTAGTATTCAGGCAAGTGTGGTTTAGGGGAGTTCACCACGAGAAACGCAGGGTTTAGTGGACAGGGAGAGGGATGGGTCTGGTTTGGATGCTCTTTAGAGGGTTGCTGTGGACTTGTTGGGCCGAATGGCCTGTTTCCACAGTGTGGAGATTCTATTCAGGCTATTGTCCAGTCAACCATCCCTGTCTCTTGAACCTTGCCTCATCCCCAATACTCTCCTTATATGTGTAATCCCCAACAGTCTCTAAAACACTCCTTGGCGATGTAAGCTTCTCCAGTCCTTACCACGATCGATATGACTGTCACCTCTTCCTGCTTTTAGAACAATCCCTATAAATGTTGCCATTTGTTACATCACTCCCAACCACAGTTCCATCCCGAAACCCCCAAAAACATTTATATCTCTGTAAACCCATCTGGACTGTCTATACTTCCTTTTGACAGTCCCCTGCTGAGTCTTGCTCGATATCAAAAAAGTCATTAAGTGTAGGTAACCCTTATTATTGTAACCTCCCTCCAGCCTTACAGCACTGAGG
The DNA here is from genome assembly GCF_020745735.1 of Hemiscyllium ocellatum. Lineage (NCBI taxonomy): Eukaryota > Metazoa > Chordata > Chondrichthyes > Orectolobiformes > Hemiscylliidae > Hemiscyllium > Hemiscyllium ocellatum. Next base: position 700,284 of record NC_083405.1, read on the forward strand.
ATCTGTAGAAGCTCTGTTCAAACAGACAGCCATCTCTGTGTCTGTAATCTCCTCCACTCTTCATAAATACATTCTCTCTGAGCTCTTCTGTAGTCCATTAAACACTCCCTAACACTGTCTGTATCAGTGTAACCTTCATCAAAAACACGCCCTTCCCTATCTGTGTAAATCCCTACACCAGTCCCTATCCCTCTCAGCTCCGTCTAACAATACAACCCTCCATGTCTGTGTATTCACCTTCAGTCCTTACTCACCTCCCTATCTGTGTAACCTTCTCCATGCATTTTTGCTTCAGTCTCTTCAACTGTCCCTATCAGTGTAATCTCTTCCGGACCTGAAAACTCACCTCTCTTTAACTTTCTCAGACCACACAACGCTCACTATCTGTGACCTACTCCTGTCGGAGAACCCTCCCTCTGTGAACTGCTCCAAATCTTCAACTCTCCATAAGCTCCTGCAGTCTTACAGCCCTCCCTGTCTAATAACCTCTTCCAGTCCTTAAAACCCCATCAGCCTGTGGAGACCCTACCACCATCCCTATCTGTGTTATCCTCTCAGGTCCCTGCAACACTCCCGATCTGTAGATACCACTCCAATGCCTGTGCCTCTCCCGGTCCTGTTCCTTGTAACTATGTAACATCCTCCCGTCACTATTACCCACTGTGTCAATGTAAGCTCCTCCTGTATCTCCATCCATTTGCCCATCTCCATAACCTTCTCCAGCTCTTACACCCCTATCTGTGCAAACATCACTCTCCACTCGAACCCTCCCGACAGCAGGAACTTCCTTCTGTTTGTGCTATGCTCCCTTATCTGTGAAACTGTCTCCAACCAAACTTACTACCTCAATCTCTCAAAAAAGAATCCAGATTCCATACCCTCCATGTCTAAATAACCCCCAGAACCTAAGCCTTCCTATATCTATAAACATCTTCAGTCACGATGACCTCCATATCTCTGTTTGTTCCTCCAGATGATACAAACATCTTTATCTCTGTAATCTGCTCAGCTCCCTAAAACAGTTCCTGCCTGTGTAATCCAGCCCTGTCCTACAAACATCCTTATCCCTGTAAACTTCTCTATCCCTCCCAACATTCCCAACTCCATGAACCCATCAGCCCTACAGCTCTCCACATTTCTGTAACCTCCTGTGGGCTCATGGTCCTCCCTCCCTGTGACACCACCTGCACTCCCCACAATCCTCCCAATCTTGGTCCCCTGCTCCAGAGCAGACCATTGCTGTCTCTGTAAACACCTCCACTCCTGACAACTCTTCCCATTTGTTTAACTTCGTTCAGACCCCATACTCTCCAGCTTCCTGCATCCTCTTCCTGCATTGCAACCAAAACCACATGTTTATGTAATATCCACCAGTGCTTAAACCCTCCCCAACTCGGTAACCACTTGCAGCCCTAACAAAACACCTAATCTGTGAAACCTCTCATTTCCCTACATTCCTCCCTCCCTCCCTCCTCAAATACCTTCATCACCATGAAACCTAACAATTACCGAAGCCTCCTTTTGTCATTGCAAGCCTCCTAATGTCTGCAAAATTCTCCTGTCCTGATATCCCTCCCTAACTCTGTAACTCCCACCACCCTCCAGTGCCCTTCTGGGGAAGATGGCAGAGGAGAGAAGATTTGTGGAGATTTACCAAGATGCTGCCTGTAATGGAGGGCAGTTCTTACAAAGAAAGGTTGAAGGAGTTAAGGCTTTTTACACTGGAGTGAAGAAGGGGGCAGGATGACTTCGTGGAGGTGAACAAGATGATGAGAGGCACAAAGACAGTGAATAGTCAGAGACGTTTCCTCCTATGGAAAAATGGCTATTACAAGGCAGCATAATTTTAAGGTGAATGGAGGATGGATAAGAGGATAGAGAATGGTAGCTAGTTGGAATGCACTGCCAATTGTGGTAGTAAAATTAGATACATTCAGGACATTTAATAGACTCTTTGACAGATACATGGATAATAATAAAATGAAGGGTATATAGTTTACTTTGATCTTACAGTTGGATAAAAGGTTGGCATGAAATCATGGCCAAGGGGTCTTGGGCTGAACTGTTCTGCGTTCTGTGTTCTGTCTGGTAAACTGGGTAATAAGCTCATATCAGTGTAAAAGGATATGGCATTCAGGAGGAGCTAGTCAACTGGATACAAAATTGGCTTGATGGTAGGAGACAGAGGGTGATGGGAGACATGTTGTTTTTCTGACTGGAGGCACGTGACCAGCGGTGTAGTGGGTCCCCTGTTGTTTGTCATTTGGATAAATGGTTTGGATGGGAATATTGGTTTCCTGGTAAGTAAGCTTCTTGGGTGTCACTGACATTGGTGGTAAAGTGGACTGTGGAGAAGGTTATCTGTGATACAACAGGATGAACAGTACTGCTGGGATAGTGGGCTGAAGAATAGCAGATGGAGTTTAATTAAATAAATGTGAAGATTTCCATTTTGGTGAAACAAACCAGGGCGGGACTTATACATTAATGTTCGGGCCCTGGGTGGTGTTTTCAGTCAGTGACCCAGGGATGCAGGTACACAGTTGTTTGAATGTGGTGTCACAGGTAGACAGGCTGGTGAAGCAGGCATTTGGGGTGGTTACCTTCATTCGGGAGAGAAGTAAGAGTAAGTTTTGGGATGTCATGTTGTGGCTGTAAAAGACATTGGTGGGGCCACCATAAAAACATTGTTGATCAGTCGGAAGAACTCATCTAGTTCACTTAGATCCTTTAGGGAAGGACATCAAATATTCTAACCTGGTCTGGCTAACATGTGACTCCAGACCCACAGCAATATGGCTGACTCTGAGCTGCCCTCTGGGTAATTAACAATGGGGCCAAAGAACGTTGTTCCAGGCAGTGACACCCACATCCCATGAATGAATATATAAAAAATACCTATGTCCGTCCCTACCTCTGCAAAATACCTATGTCCGTCCCTCCAGCTGCAGCAATTCAGACTGGCTTTGTAACACCCTGACCACTCTCTTTAACACTCTCAACACCGCCAGCACCTTCACCTCTCCCTGTTCCTATCGTGTCAATGAATCCTGACCGAGGTTCCCCTTTCCACAGCCCTCCTCCTGCGAGCAGGCCCATTGCAATGCATTAACATTTACTCCTAAAACACACTCTCACTTCAGGATTTTAAGTACTTTTTGGTGATCTTCTCAGCCTCATAATCTAGTATTCCTTTTTTCCTGAGTGAGGGATCAGTGGGAATTTCTTGCTGAGGTTTTTTCCTGTTTCAATCGAATGTTCTTTTGTTGAGTGTTTTGCATTGTTCCTTCAAATGTTTTCCACTGATCATTTACAGGCATATATTTCAGTCTGTTTCGCCTGTTTACCTTGGTCAGTTCTCCTCTCAAACTCACGTCATTGTCTATTTTTGTTTCTCATGGTAGCTTGTCCTTTCTGTAATTCACTTTAAAACTTTATATTTCATTAAACTGCACTTTATCACAATTTCCCGAATGATCTCTGCAGGTGACATTACTCATTCACTAAGTTTCATTACACGGTCGCTCTGCGATAGTTATGTCCCTTAACAGTTGCACAATATGTTTTTCAAAGAAATACTGAAAAAAAATTAACCTAACTCCTCTTCCAATATCAATGTTGTCCATGTGATTGTCCCAGATTATACAAATATTGAAGTTTTCCAAAATTATCACAGTGCCTTTGTCAAAAAATTCCAATGAGTTCCTGTGTAATGCAGTGATGAGCAATGAAATGCTGTTCGGTGGCTATAACTGTTCTGCTGCTTGTGTCCTTGGCAAGTAGTAGCCAAACTTTACATTCAGACTGACTCTACTTCATGATCTGAGGCCAAGTGCTTTCTCTGTAATGCCTTTATTATCCATTATTGTTAGCGTTGTCCGTTTTGCCTGAGTTTGTACAAGATTACGAATCACTGAATATTTTTGTTCACCCTGTATCCATGTCTCCCTGCTGTCTAAATCTCTTTTATCTCTGTGTCACAAATCCATCTACCTTATTGCAGCAACGTTGTCCATTCAAAATAAACATAATATACTCTCTTCCACAATTTCCTGTCACAAATCTATTTGCTGATGTACAATTTTAGTTAAACTCTGTCCCATCCTGTTCCTTTCTGCTTGTCTTCAGCCACATTCTCATGCTGTTCCATTGCTTCACCTTTTCCCATTGGATGTGGAAAGCTCCTTTCACCTGCATCCTCTCTGTCAGTTTAATGCCCTGTCCATAAACCTACCAACATGATTGGCCAGGACACTGGTCCCAACGCAGTTCCAGGGGGACCATCCTAATAGTTTTTTTTAATCAGGTATGGGATGTGTGAGTCTCTGGCTGACACCAGCCTTCCTTGCTCAGCTCTAGCTGCCCTTGAACTGAGTAACTTGCTCGGCCATTTCAGGGGGTAATGGAGAGGCAGACACTTTGCTGTGGGGATGTCGTGCAGACCATGTCAGGATGGGCAGATGTCCTTCTCTCAAGGACAAGTGTTTGGATTTGTTGTACATCAGTAATGGTCTCATACTTATTTGTGGATTGTTAATTATTATTTTTAAAATTATTGATTTCAAATGTCTCCTTTTCAGATGGTGAGAGTCAAACCTGCCTCCCCTGAATATTAGCTGACATTTTGGATACACTCTCTAGCAACAATACCACTAGGCCATCACTTCACCTGCTCACTGGATGCTCATCCCTCAGAACTGATACCAGGGCATCATAAAGCTAATTCTGCTCTTCCAACATGACCGTGTGATCCTGGCATCTTCCAGCAATCTGGGACTATTCCATAATATTTCTCCATTTTACAGATTTCTGTGGGACTCAGTGCCATTTTCCACGTGTAACCCTCACTGCATCTGTTGAATTTCCTATTCTGTGTATTTCTCTGTCTCCTGTGGGGAGTCAGGAAGGGCCTGACTCAATAGCCTTCCCAGCTTCTCGGTGAATTGTCCATCATCACATTGAATGCAGTTGGTCTGCCAGAGAGAGACAAAGGGAAAGGAGATCTGGAGCCTTCAATAAATCCTGTAGTCAGGTAAGGTCACAGTGCACAGTGCACAGAGCAAAGAACAATGAGAGGGCTCCAAACATCTGTTAACACAACGTGACATAGATACAGTGCAGGAGGGGAGCACAGTATACACACACACACACACACACACACACACACACACACACACACACACACACACACACACACACACATACACACACACACACACACTAGGCTCAATCACCACCCCAGTGTTAGTTCTGTTGTATTAAGACTCACTGCTTTACAACAGTGTACCTATGGCATGTCTTGTGGTCTAGTGTCTTTAATAATTTTTAATTCCTATAACAGTTCCTATCGCTGTAACCTCCTCCCTTCTCGAAAGTCCCTCCACATATTTGAAAAGAACTGCATTCCAGATTACCATCCCTATCGCTGTAACTTGCTTCAGTGTCGATAACATGCCTTATCTCGGTAATCTCCATCTCCAATAAGGTAAAAACAAGGACTGCAGATGCTGGAAACCAGAGTCTAGATTAAAGTGGTGCTGGAAAAGCATGGCAGGTCAGGCAGCATCCGAGGAAAAGGAAAATTGTCGTTTCTGGCAAAAGCCCTTCATCAGGAACAGAGGCCGGTAGCCTGCAGAGTGGAGAGATAAATGAGAGGGGGGTGGGGATAGGTGAATGGGGTCGGGATGGAGGTGATGGGTCAGAGTGGAGGATGGGGGAAGGTAGCAAAGAGTACAATGGGTGAATGGGGGTTGGAATGGGGGTGATAGTCAGAGAGGAGGGTGGAGTGGATAGGTGGGAAGGGAGATAGCCTGTTAGAACAGGTCATGAGGGCGGTGCTGAGCTGGAAGGCTGGAGCTGGGGCGAGATGTAGGAAGGGGAAATGAGGAAACTGTTGAAGTCCACATTGATGCCCTGGGGTTGAAGTGTTCCAAGGCGGAATGTGAGGCGTTCTTCTTCCAGGCGTCGGGTGGTGAGGAAGCGGTGGTGGAGGAAGCCCAGGACCTGCATGTCCTCGGCAGAGTGGGAGGGGGTGTTGAAATGTTGGGTCACAGGACGGTGTGGTTTATTGGTGCAGATGTCCCAGAGACGTTCCCTAAAGCACTCTGCTAGGATGTATCCAGTTTCCCCAAAATCGAGGAGACCACATCAGGAGCAACGGATACTATAAATGATGTTGGTCCATGTGCAGGTAAAACTTTGGATGTGGAAGGCTCCTTTGCGGCCTTGGATTGTGGTAAGGGAGGAGGTGTGGGCACAGGTTTTGCAATTTCTGCAGTGGCAGTGGCGGGGGAAGGTGGCAGGAAGGGAGCGTGGGTTTTTGGGTGGCGTGGAACTGACCAGGTAGTCACGGAGGGAACGGTCTTTGCGGAAAGTGGAGAGGGGTGGGGAGGGAATTATATTCCTGGTGGTGGGGTCTTTTTGGAGGTGGCGGAAATGTCAGCGGATGATTTGGTTTATGCAAAGGTTGGTAGGGTGGAAGGTGAGCACCGGGGTTGCGGGGGAGGGGGGTCGCAGTTCTGTCCTTGTTACGTTTGGAGGGATGGGGTCTGAGGGTGGAGGCACAGGATGTGGGCAAGATGCGTTGGAGGGCATCTTTAACCACATGGGAAGTGAAATTGTGGCCTCGAAAGAAGGAGGCTGTCTGGTGTGTTCTCTGATGGAACTGGCCCTCCTGGGAGCAGGTACGGCAGAGACGGAGGAATTGGGAATAGGGTGGGAAGAGGTGTAATCCAGGTAGCTGTGGGAGTCGGTAGGTTCGTAAAAAATGTCGGTGTCAAGTCGGTTGTCATTAATGTATCGGAGGAAGACGTGGGGAGTGGTGCTGGTGTAACTACGGAAGATGAACTGTTCTACGTAGCCAGCAAAGAGACAGGCAGAGCTGGGGCTCATCCGTGTGCCCATGGCTACCCCTTTGGTCTGGAGGAAATGGGAGGATTCGAAGGAAAAATTGTTAAGGGAGGGGACCAGTTCAACCAAACGAATGACAGTGTCGGTGGAAGGGTACTGTTGTGGACGTTGGGAGAGGAAGAAATGGAGAACTTGGAGGCCCTGGTCATGGTGGATGGAGATGTAAAGGGTTTGGATATCCATTGTGAAGATGAGGCATTGGGGGCACGGGAAGTGCAAGTCTTCGAGGAGTGGAGGGTGTAGGTGGTGTCTCGAACGAATGTGGGGAGTTCCTGGACTGGGGGAATAGAACAATGTTGAGGTAGGTAGACATGAGTTCGGTGGGACACGAGCATGCTGAGACAATGGTCAGGTTGGTCAGTCTTGTGGATCTTGGGAAGGAGGTAGAACCGGGCGGTGGGGGATCCCGGACTATGAGGTTGGAAGCTGTGGGTGGGAGTACTCCTGAGGTGATGAGGTTCTGTATGCTCTTGGAGATGACGGTTTGGTGATGGGAGGTGGGTCATGGTAGAGGGGCAGTAGGAGGAGTTGTCTTCAAGTTGGCATCGTGGCATCAGCGGTTTAGAGGTCAGTGCGACAAACTACCACTGCACCCCCTTTATCTGCTGGTTTGATGGTGCGGTCGGGAGTGGAGCAGAGGGAGTGGAGGGCTGCACGTTGTGAGGGTGAGAGGTTGGAGTGGGGGAGGGGGTAGATAGGTTGAGGCGGTTAATGTCTCAGCGACAGTTGCAAACGAAGAGATCGAGGGCAGGTAATAGGTCAGCACGGGGTGTCCAGGTGGATGGGGTGTGTTGGAGGTGGGCAAAGGGGTCCTCGGAAGGTGGGAGGGAGTCCTGATTGTAAAAGTAAGGTCGGAGGCGGCAGAAAACGTGTTCAACGTCACGGCGTGTATTAAATTCATTGATGTGTGGGAGGAGGGGGATAAAGGTGAGGCCTTTGCTGAGGACTGATCATTTGTCCTCAGTGAGGGGGAGGTCAGGGGGAATGGTGAAAACTCGGCAGGACTGGGAGCTGGGACCAGGGGTAGGTGTGGAGCTTGGGGAGGGGACAGAGCATGTAACCGGAGTGGGTGTGGTGTTGGGGGAATGGAGGTGGAGTCATGAGCAGGGGTGGTGTTCCCCTCAGGGTTCTGGGGGGCGGTGATGGTGACGGTGGGACCTGGGAGGTGGTGTCAGCAGAATGCAGGTGAGTGGTGTTGGTGGGGGCAGAAGTGGTGGCAAACACGGCAGTGAGGGGCGCGGAAGTCACTGAGTGTGTGACATCAGCGATGGTGTGAGGGGCGGAAGTGATGTCACTTGTGGTGTATGAGGAATTGTGAGGGGCGGAACTGGCATTTACTTTATTTTAACCAATAATTTCCTGTCACAAATCTATTTGACAATGTAGTATTTTAATTAAACTCAGTCCCTCACTGTTTCTTTCTGTTGGTCTTCATCCACATCTCCATGGTGTTCCAATATTTCAATATTTTTCTTTGGACTTGGGAATTTCCATTCACCTGAGACCTGTCCCCCTTCTCATCTGTGTCCGTTTATAGCACGCTGCATAATATAGGTACCAGAGGAGCCTATCCCAATAAAATAGCTCAGTCCTCCCTGAGTACTGGTAGCAGTGCTCATTGGTCAGAACTACTTCTGATGATACCACTGTGTGATCGTGACACCTTCTAGCACACTGCTGATATCACTCAGTCTCTGGCCATGTGATATCCCTCACTGTGTGGGTCTAATTGCTGCCTCTGTCAGTGCCTCTCACTCTTGCAGCTGCTACAGATCCTGAGCCAACAGAATTCTTCACTCCAGAGAGACGTAGGCTGGGGATCAAGACTGGCATTTTCCTGATCTCTGTGGGAATCAGTGCCATTCTTCATTGCATCAGTGTAATTTCCCATTCTGTCTATTTCTCTGTCTCTTGTAGGTATTCCCGATGTCCCAGACTCAGCAGAAATCCCAATTCCTGTCTCGTCCATCACCACATTGAAGACAGTTGGTCAGCCAGAGAGATGGAGAGCGTGATCTGGAGCCTTCAGTAAATCCTGCAGTTGGTAAGATCACTCACAGTAAATGCATAGGGAGGAGTTCATGGGCTTTAATTCAGACCCTGAGGACATGGTGGAGGAACAATGCTGGGCAAGGAACATGAGAAAAATCACAGGCTTCATTATCACCACCTTGTCTGTAAATTCATCTGTTCCACAGAACCCTCCCTATGTCTGTCAGTTTCTCCACTGTTTCATAGATACCACTTCCCCATCTCTATCCGCCCCTACAATCCTGCTTATCCCTGTAAGCTCCTCCTACCAGTACAACTCTCCATGTCTCTGCCTTTGCCTTTAATCCCGGATTCTGTCACATCTCTCCCTAACTGTGAAAAACAACTCTTCAGTTCCTTAAGCCATCCATATCAGACCTGAAAAACCTCCCTGTCTTTGTGGCTTTTTTGAACTCCTACTACCTTCATCATCTCTGTAACCTTCCCCATCAAGACAACAAAAAAGCTCTGTACCTTAGTAACCTCCTCCAGCTGTTAGACTCCTCCTTGTCTCTGCACACAGTGCAGAGTGACCCTGCTTCTCTCATGAATTACTTTCTGCATTTCTAATGATGACTATGAACTCTTCCTGTCTCTAAAATACACTCAGTCTCTGTCCACTCTGCTGGTCCCAATTGATGTAATTTCCTTTGGTAACTACAAACCTTTATGCCTTTAACCTCCTCCAGATGCGACCACACAGTTTATTTACAGGCTCTGTCCCCTCCCCAAGCTCCATGCTGTACATCTCTATGACTCCTTCGGTCCAACCTATCCATGCCAACCAGATATCCCAACCCAATCTACTCCCACCTGCCAGCATCCAGCCAATATCCCTCCAAACTCTTCCTATTCGTATACCCATCCAAATGCCTCTTAAATGTTGCAATTGTACCAGCTTCCACCACATCCTCTGGCAGCTCATTCCATACACGTACCACCCTCTGTGTGGAAAAAGTTGCTCCTTAGGTCTCTTTTATATCTTTCCCCTCTCACCCTAAACCTCTGCCCTCTAGTTCTGGACTCTCCGAGCACAGGGAACAGACTTTGTCTATTTATCCTATCCATGCCCCTCATAATTTTGTAACCCTCTGAATGGTCACCCCTCAGCCTCTGATGCTCCAGGGAAAACAGCCCCAGCCTATTCAGCCTCTCCCTGCAGTTCAAATCCTCCAACTCTGGCAACATCCTTGTAAATCTTTTCTGAACCCTTTCAAGTTCATAACATCTTCCTGATAGGAAGGAGACCAGAATTGCACAAAATATTTCAACAGTGGCCTAACCAATGTCCTGTACAGCTGCAACATGACCTCCCAACTCCTGTACTCAATACTCTGACCAATAAAGGAAAGCATACCAAACACTGCCTTCACTATCCTATCTACATGTGACTCCACTTTCAAGGAGCTATGAACTTGCACTCCCAGGTCTCTTTGTTCAGCAACACTCCCTAGGAACTTACCATTAAGTGTATAAGTCCTGCTAAGCTTTGCTTTCCCAAAATGCAGCACATCGCATTTATCTGAATTAAACTCCATGTCCCACTTAGCCCATTGGCCCATCTAGTCCAGATCCTGTTGTAACCCTCTTCACTGTCGACGACACCTCCAGTTTTGGACTCATCTGCAAACTCACTAATTGTACCTTTTATGCTCGCATACAAATCATTTATTTAAATGACAAAAAGTAGAGAGCCCAGCCCCGATCCTTGTGGCACTCCACTGGTCACAGACCTCCAGTCTGAAAAACAACCCTCCACCACTACGCTGTCTTTTACCTTTGACCCAGTTCTGTATCCAAATGGCTAGTTCTCCCTGTATTCCATGAGATCTAACCTTGCTAATCAGTTTCCTAAGGGGAACCTTGTCGAACGCTTACTCCATATGGATCACATCCACTGCTCTGCCCTCATCAATCTTCTTTGTTACTTAGTCAAAAAACTCAATAAAGTTTGTGAGACATGATTTCGCACGCACAAGCCATGTTGACAATCCCTAATCAGTTCTTGCCTTTCCAAATACATGTACATCCTGTCCCTCAGGATTCCCTCCAACAACTTGCCCACCATGAGATCAGGCTCACCAGTCTATAGTTCCCTGGCTTGTCTTTACCACCCTTCTTAAACAGTGGCACCATGTTTGACAACCTCCAGTCTTCCGGCACCTCACCTGTGACTATCAATGATACAAATATCTCAGCACGAGGCCCAGCAATCACTTCTCTAGCTTCCCACAGAGTTCACAGGTACAACTGATCAGGTTCTCGGTATTCATCCACCTTTTACCGTTTCAAGACATCCAGCACTTCCTCCTCTGCAATCTGGACGTTTTGCAAGATGTCACCATCTATTTCCCTACAGTCTATATCTTCCATATCCTTTTCCACCGTAAATACTGATGCAAAATATTCATTTAGTATCTCCCCCATTTTCTGTGGCTCCACACAAAGGCCGCCTTGCTGATTTTTGTGGGGCCCTATTCTCTCCCTAGTTACCCTTTTGCTCTTAATATATTTGTAAAAGCTATTTGCACTCTCCTTAATTCTATTTGTCAGAGTTATCTCATGTCCCCTTTTTACCCTCCTGATTTCCCTCTTAAGTATACTCCTACTTCTTTATCCTCTTCTAAGGATTCACTCGATCTATCCTATCTATACCTGACATATGCTTCCTCCTTTTCCTGAACCAAACCCTCAATTTCTTTAGTCATCCAGAATTCCATATATCTACCAGCCTTCCCTTTCACCCTGACAGGAATATGCTTTCTCTGGACTCTTGTTAAGTCATTTCTGAAGGCTTCCCATTTTCCAGCCGTCCCTTTACCTGCGAACATTTGCCTCCCATCAGCTTTCGAAAGTTCTTGCCTAATACCGTCAAAATGGGCCTTTCTCCGATTTAGAACTTCAACTTTTATATCTGGTCTATCCTTTTCCATCACTATTTTGAAATGAATAGAATTATGGTTGCTGGTCCCAAAGTGCTCCCCCACTGACACCTCACTCACCTGCCCTACCTTATTTCCCAAGAGTAGGTCAAGTTCTGCACCTTCTCTAGTAGGTACACCCACATACTGAATCAGAAAATTGTCTTGTACACACTTAAGAAATCCCTCTCCATCTAAACCTTTAACACTATGGCAATCCCAGTCGATGTTTGGAAAATTAAAATCCCCTACAGTAATTACCCTATTATTCTTAAAGATAGCTGAGATCTCCTTACACGTTTGTTTGGTAATTTCCTTTTGACTATTGGGGGGTCTGTAATACAATCCTAATAAGGTGATCATCCCTTTCTTATTTCTCAGTTCCAGCCAAGTAACTTCCCTGGATGTATTTCTGGTAATATTATCTCACAGCACAGCTGTAATGCCACCCATTATCAAAAATGCCACACCCCTCCTCTCTTGCCTCCCTTTCTATCCTTCCTGTAACATTTCTATCCAGGAACATTAAGCTGCCAGTCCTGCCCATCCCTGAGCCAGGTTTCTGTAATTGTTATGATATCCCAGTCCCATGTTCCTAACCATACCCTGAGTTCATCTGCCTTCCCTGTTAGGCCCTTTGCATTGAAATAAATGCAGTTTAATTTATTAGTCCTACCTTGTCCCTGCCTGCCCTGACTGACTCACTTCAGTTCTCAGCTGTACTTATCTCAGATCGAGCTCCCAAAATCCTCCCTGTGATTGTTACCACGTCCCTTCACTGCATTCCTCTAAATCTGTGTAAAGTCCACCCATTCCTAAAACCCTCCCTGTATCTGTCACCTGTTCCAACTTCCACAATCCTCCCTATCTCTGTAAGACACACCACTATCCCAGTTACTACAGCCCGTTGTATCACTAAATACCAGTAGTCACTATAATATCAGAGTAAGATGTGGAAGGAATACTGTACTGGGTTAGATGATGAGTCATGATCACATTGAATGGTGGGACTGACTCTGTGGTCAAATGGTTGATACCTGCTCTTCTTTCCTGTGCTTCTCTATAAACTTACTATTTATATAACCTCCTTCAGTCCCCACAGCCCTCCCTATCTCCATAAACTCCTTTAGTCCCCACAACTCTTCCTATCTATGTAACGTGAATCATTCCCCACAAACCTCCATAACCCCATAACCTCCAAAAGGCCCCACGACCCTCTCTATCTCCATAATCTGATCCAGACCCGACGACCCTCCCATTCAGAGTAACCTCCTTCATTCTCCATGATCCTCCTGATCTGTGCAACCTCCTTCTGGCCCAACAGCCCTCAGATCTCTTTGGCCTCTTTCATGCCCCACAGCACTCCCTATCTCCATTATGCCCTTCAGTTACCAGTGCACGCTCTGTGTCCATAATCTCATATAGTCCCCACATCACTCCCGATCTCCATAATGTCCTTCAGTCCCCACTGCACTCTTTGTGCCCATAACATCATACAGTCACCACATCACTCCCTATCTCCACAATATCCTTCAGTCCCCGTGACCCTCCCTATTTCCAAAACCTCTATTACCTGTTGAACCTGTAAGCTACCTTTTTCAGATTGATAATCACGAACTCCCATAACTCTTTCTAAAACCAAACAGTGTTACCCTGACAGTAGGTCGGGAGCTGAAATATGTTTGAAATGATATGTCAATAAACAATAACTGGACCCTTAGAAATGCTTGTGAGCACGACAATGTGCTTTTGAGCCTGTTGGATTGCATTTTTATTGATGTGAGTATAAATGGCAGAATAGATACGGGTGATGAAGGGCTTATGCTCGAAACGTCGAATTCCCTATTCCTGAGATGTTGCCTGGCCTGCTGTGCTTTGACCAGCAACACATTTTCAGCTGTGATCTCCAGCATCTGCAGACCTCATTTTTTACTAGGGGTGGCTGTACCGAGTTTCAATAAGGGCTAAGGAGTAACTTGGTAGAGAATAGGGCCCCTTAACTATCAGGTGGTGAGTGTGATATTGGACAAAATAGTGTTGTCAGTATTTACTGTGGAGAAAGACACGGAAGCTCGGGAACTTGGGGAAATAAATAGCGTTGTCTTGTAAAGAATCCTCAATAGAGAAGAGAAAGTGCTGGAATATTAAAACAAATAAAGGTAGATCAATCCTCAGTAGCTCATTCGGTCTATCCTAGAATGTTGTGGGAAGCAAGGGAAGAGATTGCGGTATTCCGAACAGAGATATTTATATTATCAACAGACACAATGAGTTACTGGAAGAGTGGAGGGTGGCTAATGTTATTCCATCACTTAAGGGTTGCAGGGAAAAGCCAGGAAATTACAGCCCCGTGAGCCTAGTGATGGGGAAGTTGTTGGAGGAGATTCTAAGAGAAAGGAGCTATATATATTTGGAAATGCAAGGACTGATTAGAGATAGTCAACATGGCTTTGTGAGTGAGAAACCGTATTTCACAAACCAGACTGACTCTTTGAGGAGTTGGCCAAGAGATAGATGAAGTCAGAGCAGTCAATGTTGTCTGCATGGACTTCAGCAAAGCATTTGACAAGGTTCCAAGGGATGTAGAACATCGAGTCAAGATGAAGAAGGAAGCTAACCTAAGGTTGAGGAACTAAGAATCAGAAGTTTCTTAGAGAGTTTCATGGGCCAGCACGGTAGCACAGTGATTAGCATTGTTGCCTCACAGCAGCAGAGACGCGATTTCGATTCCAGCCGCAGGCGATTGTCTGTGTGGAGTTTGCACATTCTCCCCATGTCTGTGTGGGTTTCCAATAGGTGCTCAGGTTTCCACAGCCCAAAGATGTGCAGGTTAGTGAATCAGCCATGCGTTTTTCATGAAAGGGGATAGAGATAATCCTGGGAACTACAGACCTGTCAGTCTTCTGTCTGTGGTGTGCAGATGATTGGAGAGGACTCTGAGAGACAGCATTTATGATTCCTTGGAAAACCATAGTTTGATTAGAGAAAGTCAGCATGGCTTTGTAAGGGACAGGTAATGCCTCACAAATCTTATTGAATCCTTTGAGAATGTGACAAAACACATTTATGGCTCATTGAGAAAGTGCAGAGAATGAGATACATGGAAACCTGTCTATCTGGATACAGGATTCCTGGCCCACAGAAGACGGGGGTGATGACAGATGGAAATCATTCAGCCTGGAGCTCGGTGACCAGTGGATTTCTGCAGGGACAGGTTACAGGACCTCTGCTCTTTGTGAGTTAATGAATGACTTGGATGTGTGAGTGGAAGAGTTGGTGAGTAACTTTGCCAAGGAGACGAAGGTTGGTGGAGTGGTGAATAGTGTGGAGGTCTGTTGTAGTTTGCAATGGGACATTGACAGGATGTAGAGCTGGGCTGAGAAGTGGCAGATGGGGTTCAATCTGGGAAAAGTGTGAAGTGATTCTTGTTGCAGAATACAGGGGTTATGGCAGAATACTGGATAGTGTGGAGGAACAAATGGATCTTGGATTTCATGACCAGAGATCCGTTAAATTTGCCACCCAAGCTGATAACGTCGTTAAGAAGGAATATGTTGTAATGGCTTTCATTAGCTGGGGGATTGAGTTTTAAAGCCGTGAGGCTATGCTGCAGCTCTATACAGTCCTGTTTAGATCCCATTTAGAATATTGTGTTCAGTTTTGGTCCCTTCATTACAGGAAGGATATGGAAGGTTTAGAGAGGGTAAAGAGGAGATTTACCAGGATTCTGTCTGGACTGGAGGGCATGTCTTATGAAGAAAGGTTGAGGGACCTAAGGCTTTTCTCATTGGAGTGAAGAAGGGTGAGGGGTGACTTGGTAGAGGTGAACAAGATGGTGTGAGGCATAGATAGAGTGAATAGTGAGAGACTTCTTTATCCCATGGCATACATGGTACAAGGGGGCATAATTTTAAGGTGATTGGAGGATGGGTAAGGGGAGATTTCAGATGTAGGTTCTTTACACAGAGAATGGTGGATGGGTGTAATGGGACATTTTAACAGACTCATGGATAGGCACATGGATGATAGCAAAATGAAGGGTATGTAGGTTAGTTTGATCTTACAGTCGGGTAGAATGTTGGCATGGCATCATGGCCGAAGGGTCTTGTGCTGTATTGTTCTGTGTTCTACGTTCTGTATTGTAAACTGGGTAATAAGTTCAGATCAATGTAAAAGGATATGACATTCAGGAGGAGCTAGTCAACTGGATACAAAATTGGCTTGATGGTAGGAGGCAGAGGGTGATGGGAGACATGTTGTTTTTCTGACTGGAGACATGTGACCAGCGGTGTAGTGGGCCCACTGTTTGTCATTTGGATGAATGGTTTGGATGGGAATATTGGTTTCCTGGTAGGTAAGTTTTTTGGGTGACACTGACATTGGTGGGAAAGTGGACAGTGGAGAAGGTTATCTGTGAAACAACAGGATGGACAGTACGGCTGGGATAGTGGGCTGAAGAATAGCAGATGGAGTTTAATTAGATAAATGTGAAGTGTTCCATTTTTGGTGAAACAAACCAGGGCGGGACTTGTACAGTTAATGTTCGGGCCCTGGGTTGTGTTGTCAGTCTGTGACCCAGGGATGCAGGTACACAGTTCTTTGAAAGTGGTGTCACAGGTAGACAGGTTGGTGATGCAGGCGTTTGGGATGGTTACCTTCTTTGGGCAGAGCATTGAGAGTAAGAGTTGGGATGTCAAGATGCTGCCTGACCTGCTGTGCTTTTCCAGCACCACTATAATCGAAACTCTGGTTTCCAGCATCTGCAGCCCTTATTTTTACCATGTTGTATCTGTACAAGTCACTGGTGAGGTCACCGTAAAAGCATTGCTATTATGTAGGAAGAACTCATCAGGTTCACTGACCTCCTTTAGTGAAGGACATCTGACATTCTAACCTGGTCTGGCTAACATGTGACTCCAGACCCACAGCAATATGGCTGATTCTGGGCTATCCTCTGGGTAATTAGCAGTGGGGCAAAGAATGCTGGTCCAATCAGTGACACCCACATCCCATTAAGTAATAAATTAAAATACATATGTCCCTCCCTATCTCTGCAAACCCCTCCATCTGCAACAATCCGTACTGGCTTTGTAACACCACTCAGGCCCTAACAACTCTCTGTAACACTCTCACCACCTCCGGTATCTTGACTTCTCCCTGTTCCTGTCGTATCATTAAACCCTGATCATGATTCCCCTTCCCACTGCCCTCCTCCTGCTAGCTGACCCTTTGCAATCCCTTTAACACTTACTCCTCAAATGCTCTCTTACTTCAGGATTTTAAGTACTTTTTGGTGATCTTCTTAGCCTCATAATCTAACATGATCCATTTTGTCCTGAGTGAGGGACGGGTGGGAATTTCTTGCTGAGGTTTGATCCGTTTCAATGGAATGTCCTTTTGTTGAGTATGTCTCACTGTCCCTTTAAATGTTTTTCACTGTTCATTTACAGACACACATTTCAGTTTGTTTAGCCTGTTTATCTTGGTCAGTTCTCCTCTCAACCTCATGTTGCTGGCTATTTTTATTGCCAGTTGTAATTTGTCCTTTCTGTGATTCACTTTAAAACTTTATAATTCTTTAAACTGCACTTTATCAAAATTTCCCGGAGGATCTCTCCCGGTGACATTACTCCGTCACTACGTTTCATCACACAAAAGTTGATCTGAGATAGTTATGTTGTAGCCAGTTGGACAATGTGTTTCTCAAAGAAGCACCTAAAAAAAAATCTCCCAACTCCTCTTCCAATGCCACTGTTGTTAGTGTGATTGACAAGTTTATGCAAATAGGAGGAAGTGAGGACTGCAGATGCTGGAGTACCAGAGTTGAAAAATGTGGTGCTGGAAAAACACAGCAGGCCAGGCAGCATCCGAGGAGCAGGAGAATCGACTATACGAGATTAAATGAATATTGAAGTTTCACTGAATTATCCCCAAGCCTTTGTTAAAAATTCCAGTGAGTTCCTGTGTAATGCAGTGATGAGCAATGAAATGTTGTTCGGTGGCTAAAACTGTTCTGCTGCTTGTGTCCTTGGCAAGTAGTAGCCAGAATTTACATTCAGACTGACTCTACTTCATGATCTGCGGTCAAATGCTTTCTCTGTAATGCCTTTGGTATCCATTATTGTTAGCGTTGCCCATTTTGCCTGAGTTTGCACAAGATTGTGAACCATTGAATATTTTTGTTCACCCTGTATCCATGTCTCCCTGCTGTCGAAATCTCTTTTATCTCTGAGTCTTAAATCCATCTACCGTATTGCAGCGACGTTGTCCATTCAAAAAAAAACTTACTCTTTCCCATAATTTCCTGTCACAAACGTACAATTGTAGTTAAACTTGGTCCTACCGTGTTCCTTTTTGCTTGTCTTCAGTCACATCCCCATGCTGTTCTGATGCGTTCATTTTCTCTCTGGATATGGAAACCTAATTTCACCTGAACCCTCTCCCAGCATCCCCTCTGTCAGTTTAAAGCCCTGTCCATAAACCTACTGACATGACTGGCCAGGACACTGGTCCCAGCACAGTTCCAGTGGGACCACCCTAATGGATTATTTTGTAAATCAGGTATGGGATGTGGGTGCCTTTGGCTGACCAGCCCTTCTTGCCCAGCCCTAGAAGCCCTTGAGCTGAATAACTTGCTCAGCCATTTCAGGGGGTAATTGAGAGGCAACCGCTTTGCTGTGGGGATGTCGTGCAGACCACGTCAGGATGGGCAGATGTCTTTCCCGAAAGGACAAGTGTTTGGATTTGTTGTACATCAGTAATGGTCTCATACTTATTTGTGGATTGTTAATTACTAATTTTAAAATTATTGCTTTCAAATTTCACCATTTCTGATGGTGGGAATCCAACCTGTCTCCCCTGAACATTAGCTGAGGTTTGGGATACATGCCCTAGCAATAACACCACAAGGCCATCACTTCACCTGCTCACAGGTTGCTCATTCCTGACCAGTTATACCAGTGCATCATGAAGCAAAACCTGTTCTTCCAACATGAAGGTGTGATCCTGTTATCTTCCAGCAATCTGCTGATATCACTTAGTATCTCGCTCTTGCGCTCTCTCTCTCTCTCTCTCTCTCTGTGTCTCTCTCTCTCTCTGTCTCTCTCTGTCTCTTTCTGTCTCTCAATTGCACCAAATCCTGAGTGAACAGAATTCTCCACTCCAGAGGGACGAGGCAGCACATGCCAGGGATGGAGAATGGATTTTTCAGATCTCCGTGGTGGTACTCAGTGCCATTTTTAATCCTTGCTGCATCAGTCTAATTTCCCATTCTGACCATTCCTCTGTCTCCTGTAGGTACTCAATTAACTTCTCAACTGCTGGATGTCTCGTCCATCACCACATTGAAGATGTTTGGTTAACCAGAGAGACAAAGGGCAGGGAGATCTAGAGCCTTCAATAAATCCTGCAGTGAGGTAAGATCACTCACAATGCACAGAACAGAGAGCAACGAGAGGGCTCTAAACATCGGCTAACAAGATATGAGACAGGTACAGTGCTGGAGGGGGACCACAGTTCACACATACCCCAGGCTCAATCACCACTCCTAATGAAAGTTCTGTTTTACTCAGACTCACTACTCTGCAACACTCTATCTACGGACTGTCTTGTGCACCAGTGTCTTCAATAATTTGTAACTCGTATAACAGTTCCAATTCTGAAACTTCCTCCCTTCCCGATAGTCCCTCCACATATTTGAAATGTACTGCATTCCGGACTACCATCCCTATTGCTGTAACTTGCTTCAGTGTCCACAACATTGCTGATCTCGATAGTCTCTTCCTCCAATAACTGGAGACAGACATGCAGCACGGAAACTGTTCCTTCAACCCAACTAGTCCATGCTGACTAGAGTCCATGAATGAGTCACATTTCCCTGCATTTGACCCGTATCCCTAAAAATCTTCTCCTCTCCATGTACCTGCCCAAATGTCTTTTACATGTTGTAATTGTACTTCTCTCTACCACTTCCCCTTCATTCCATAACTGCATCATACTCTGTGTAGCACACTTTCTCCTAAAATCTCTTTTAAGTCTTTCCTCTCCCATCTCATATTTATGCCCACTGGAACACAGAACATGACAGCGCAATACAGGCCCTTTGGGCCAACATGTGCACCCAGTCTGCAGCCCATCGAACCAACACTATTCCAATTCTTGTCCATATGCCTATCCAATGACTGTTTAAGTGCCCTTAAAGTTGGCGAGTCTACCACTGTTGCAGGCAATGCATTCCATGCCCCGACTATTCTGAGTAAAGAACCTACATCTGACATCTGTCCCATATCTATTTATTAATTTAATATCTACCTCAATTTAAAGCTATCTCCCCTCGTGATAGGTATCGCCACCTATGAGAAAAGGCTCTCACTGTCCAACCCATCTCATCTGCTGATTATCTTATATGTCTCAATTAATTGACCTCAAACACATTCTCTTGAACAAAAACAGCTTAAAGTCCCTCAGCCTTTCCTCATAAGACCTTCCCTCCATACCAGGTAACTTCCTAGTAAATCTCCTCTGAATCATTTCCAAAGCTTACACATCCATCCTGTAATGCAGTGACCTGAACAAATGTGACCACGCCAGAGATTTGTACAGCTGCAGCATGATCTAATGGTTCCGAAACTCAATCCCTCTACCAATACAAGCTCACACACTGAATGGCTTCTTAAACCTGGGTGGCAACTTTCAAGGATCTATGTACATGGACATAGAGATCTCTCTGTTCATCTACACTACCAACAATCTTACCATTATCCCAGTACTCTGTGTTCCTGTTACTCCCTCCAGAGTGAATCACCTCGCACCTTTCCACATTAAACTCCATTTGTGAACTTTCAGTCTAGCTGTGCAGCTTATCTATACTTTTCTGTAACCGACAACATCCTTCATCACTATCCACAACTCTACCGATCTTAGTATCTTCTGCAAATTTACTAACCCATCCTTCAATGCCCTCGTTCAGGTCATTTATATAAATGACAGGAACAGTGGACCCAATACACACCCTGGCAGTATCCACTAGGAACTGAACTCCAGGATCAATCTTTCTCATCAACCACTACCGTCTGTCTTCTTTCAGTGAGCCAATTTCTGATCCAAACTGCTAAATCACCCACAATCCCATGCCTCCGTATTATCGGCAATAGCCTACCATGAGGAACCTTAACAAACGCCTTACTGAAATACATATACACCACATCAACTGCTTTACCCTCATCCATCTCTGTCTTTGTTCTCCTTCTTAAAGACCTCAATAAGGTTTGTGAGGCGCGACCTACCCTTCACAAAATTGTGTTGACTATCCCTAATCAACTTACTCATCTCCAGATGAATATAAATACTATCCTTTGCAAGCCTTTCCAACACGTTACCCAGAATTAAAGTGAGGCTCACATGTCTGTAACTACCAGGATTGTCGGCACTCCCCTGCTTGGGGTGGCACGGTGGTGCAGCGGTTAGTACTGCTGCCTCACAGCGCCAGAGACCCGGCTTCAATTCCTTCCTCAGCCAACTGTCTGTGTGGAGTTTACACATTCTCCCCGTGTCTGTGTGGGTTTCCTCTGGGTGTTCTGGTTTCCTCCCACAGTCCAAAATGTGCAGGTTAGGTGAATTGGCCATGCTAAATTGCCCATAGCGTTAGGTGAAGGGATAAATGTAAGGGAATGGGTCTGGGTGGGCTGCTCATCAGAGGGTCGGTGTGGACTTGTTGGGCCGAAGAACCTGTTTCCACACTGTAAGTAATCTATTCTAAGGGGACAACATTTGCTCTCCTCCAACCTTCTGGCACTATTTCAGTAAACAATGACGACATAACCCTCAAAGCCAAAGGCATGGCAATCTCCTTCCTGGATTCCCAGAGAATCCGAGGATAAATCCCATTCAGCCCCGGGGACTTATCTATTTTTGGACTTTGCAGAATTGCTAACACCTCCTCCTCCTGCACTTCGATCCAATCTAGTTATGGACTCCACTACCCTGGGGTAAAGACATTGGCTAATCACCTTACCTGTGCCCTTCGTGTTTTAAATCATCGTCCTGCGAATTGTATCATCGAATGACAATGATACAAATATTTCTGCTCTTGTTCCTGCCACTACTTTGCCACAATGTTCTGGGACACACTTGTTCAGGACCTAGTGCTTTCTCTACCTTTGTGTTCTAAGACCTCCAGCACCACCTCTTCTGTAAAGAGAACTCTTTACAAACCATCACTGTTTCTTTAACTGACTTGGCCGCAGTAATTTCTGACATAAAATGTTCATTTAGGGTCTCACCCATCTTCTGTGGTTCCACACATGGATGGCCTTATTGATCTTTGCGGGGCCCTATTGTCTCTCTCGTTGCTTTTCGTATCTGTGTGCTGTAGAATTTCCTTGCATTCTCCTTAACCTTATCAGCCAAAGCTATCTCATCCCCCGAAGTTGCTTTCCAGCTTATCCAGCTTCTCCGTTTCTCCCAAACCCTCCAGTATCAGTAACATCTTCGTCAATCTTTGCTCCATTTACAGTTTCCGGAAATGTTTCCTAAAGCAGGAGGATCAGAATTCTCCACAGTACTCCAACTGGGGACCCAGCAATGCCTTATACAGCCGTATCATGATGAACCAGCTCGTGTCCTCAATACTCTGACCCATGACGGCAAGTGTGCCTAATGTCACTTTCCTCACCCTGTCCACCTGTGATGCCACTTCCAAGGAACAATGTAACTGTACCCTTTGGTCTCTCTCTGTTCGACAACACTGCCCATGACCCTATAATCTTCTCAGGTCTCTGCCACACTCCGATCTGTCGAACCCACTCCAATCCTTGTGACTGTCCCGATCCAGTTCCAAAAGGAACCACCATCTGTGTAACATGCTCTCATCACTATCACCCACCCTGTCAATGTAAGCTCTTCCAGTATTTCCATCCATCTAATCATCTGCATAAACTTCTCCAGCCCTTACACCCCTATCTGTGTTAACAACAACCTCCCCTACAACACTTGCCCACTTCGGCCAAACTGGAGGAGGTTACTAATGCTCCTTTATCTGTGTAACTGTCTCCAGCCAAAATTGCTGTTCTTATCTCCAGGAAAATCTGTCCAATTCCACACCCTCCATGTCTAAATAACACCAGAACCTAAGCCTTTCGATATCCCTAAACCTGTTCAGTCCCGACTACCCTCCATATGTGTGTTTTTTCTTGCAGTCTATACATCCTACCTTATCTCTGTAATCTGCTCCATTCCCTAAATAGTCCCTGTCTGTGATCAGACCTTTCCTACAACTTCCTTATCCCTGTAAACTGCTCCAACCCTCCCTTCTCCCCAACTCTATGAACTCCTGCAGGCCCTATAGCTCTCCACATTTCTGTAGTCTCTTGGGCTCTATGATCCTCCCTCCCTGTGAAACCACCTCCAGTCCCCACATCCCTCCCAATCTGGGTCCTCTCCTCCAGATCAGACCATTGCCGTCTCTGTAACCAACTCCACCTCTGACAACTCTTCCCATTGTGTAACCTCGTTCAGACCCCATATTCTCCAGCTTCCTGCATCCTCTTCCTGCCATTGCAACCAAAACCATGTTTATGTAACAACCACTAGGGCTTAAACCTCCCTAACTCAGTAACCTCTTGCAGTCCTCACGAAACACATAAACTGTGAAACCTCTCATTTCCCTGCAATCCTCCCTCCCTCCCTCAAATGCCTTCATCACCATGAAATCTCACAGTTACTGAAGCCTCCTTTTTGGCACTGCAACCCTCCTAATGTCTGCAAATCCCTCTTGTCCTGATATTCCTCCCTATCTCTGTAACTCCCACCACCCTCCAGTGTCATTCTGGGGAACATGGCAGAGGAGGGATGTTTGTACAGTCCGGGACATGTTACAGAGGTAGAATCCTGGGAATTACAGATTTAATCTAATGTTTGTTGTGTGCAGATTATTGATGAGGACTCTACATACAGGATTGATGACTACTTGGTAAACCATAGTTAAATTAGAGACAGTCAGCATGGGTTTGTGAGGGGTCAGGTCATGCCTCTCAAACCTTGTTAAATTCTTTGAGGATATGACCGAATACGTTAACAGGTCATTGAGAAACGAAGGATGCATGGAATACAGGGAAATCTGTCTGTCTGCACACAGGATTGGATAGCCCAGAGAAGACAGAGTACGGCAGCAGATGGACAGTATTGAGCCTGGAGCTCAGTGACCAGTGGGGTTCTGTAACAATCGGCTCTGGGACTCTGCTCTTTGTGATTTTTATAAATGTCTTGGATGTGGATGTTGGAGAGTGGGTTAGTAAGTTTGTCAATCACATGAAGGTTGGTGGAGTGGTGGGTAATGTGGAGGGCTGTTGTAGGTTGCAATAGGACATTGACAGGACTTCAAAGTTTCGGAGAAGGTTGGTATCTCAGGTGCTCGTTGTTGTGGTTCTGTTCGCCGAGCTGCAAATTTGTGTTGCAAACGTTTCGTCCCCTGTCTAGGTGACATCCTCAGTGCTTGGGAGCCTCCTGTGAAGTGCTTCTGATATGTTTCCTCCGGAATTTATAGTGGTTTGTCTCTGCCGCTTCCGGTTGTCAGTTCCAGCTGTCCGCTGCAGTGGCCAGTATATTGGGTCCAGGTGGATGTGTTTGTTGATAGAATCTGTGGATGAGTGCCATGCCTCTAGGAATTCCCTGGCTGTTCTCTGTTTGGCTTGCCCTATAATAGTAGTGTTGGCCCAGTCGAATTCATGTTGCTTGTCATCTGCATGTGTGGCTACTAAGGATAGCTGGTCGTGTCGTTTCGAGGCTAGTTGATGTTCATGGATGCGGATCATTAGCTGTCCTCCTGTTTGTCCTATGTAATGTTTTGTGCAGTCCTTGCATGGGATTTTGTACACTACATTGGTTTTGCTCATGCTGAGTATCGGGTCCTTCGTTCTGGAGAGTTGTTGTCAAACCAACAGCCACTCTTAGAAAACAGACAACAAGGACTGCAGATGCTGGAAACCCCCAGAGTCGAGATTAGAGTGGTGCTGGAAAATCTCAGCAAGTCAGGCAGAATTCGAGGAACAGGAACATTGACGTTTCGGGCAAATGCCATTCATCAGGAATAGAAGCAGGGTGCCTGCAGAGTGGAAAGATAAATGAGAGAGGGTGGGGTGGGGAGAAAGTAGCATAGAGTACAATAGGGGTGGGGATGGAGGTGATAGGTCAGAGTGGAGGATGGCGGAAGGTAGCAAAGAGTACAATCTATGAGTGGGGTGGGAATGCGCCTGATAGGTCGTAGAGGAGGATGGAGTGAATAGGTGGAAAATAAGATAGGTAGGTAGGACAGGTCATGAGGGTGGTGCTGAGCTGGAAGGCTGGAGCTGGGGTGAGGTGGGGGAAGGGGAAATGAGGAAACTGGTGAAGTCCACGTTGATGCCCTGGGGTTGAAGTGTTCCGAGGCAGAAGGTGAGGTGTTCTTCCTCCAGGCGTCGGGTGGTGATGGAATGGTGGTGGGCAGGCCCAGGACCTGCATGTTCTCGGCAGAGTGGGAGGGGGAGTTGAAATGTTGGGCCACAGGGCGGTTAGGTCGATTGGTGCAGGTGTCCCAGAGATGTTCCCTAAAGCTCTCTGCTAGGAGGCATCCAGTCTCCCCAATGTATAGGAGACCGCATCGGGAGCAACGGATAGAATAAATGATATTGGTGAATGTGCAGGTAAAACTTTGATTGATGTGGAAGGCTCCTTTAGGGCCTTGGATGGAGGTGAGGGAGGAGGTGTGGGCACAGGCTTCGCAATTTCTGCGGTGGCAGGGGAAGGTGCCAGGACGGGAGGATGGGTTTTGGGGGAGGCGTGGACCTGACGAGGTAGTCATGGAGGGAACGGTCTTTGCGGAAAGTGGAAATGGGCAGGGAGGGGAATATGTCCCTGGTGGTGGTGTCCGTTTGGAGGTGGTGGAAATGTCATTGGATGATTTGGTTAATGTGAAGGTTGGTCGTGTGGAAGATGAGCACCGGGGTTTCTGTCCTTGTTATGGTTGGAGGGGTGATGTCTGAGAGCAGAAGTGCAGGATGTGGACGAGATGTGTTGGAGGGCATCTTTAACCACGTGTGAAGGGAAATTGCGATCTCTAAAGTAGAAGGCCATCTGGTGTGTTCTGTAGTGAAACTGGTCCTCCTGGGAGCAGATGCAGCGGAGCCTGAGGAATTGGGAATAGAGGTTAGCATTTTTCAGAAGGTAGGGCGTGCGGAGGTATAACCCAGGTAGCTGTGGGAGTCGGTAGGTTTGTAAAAAATGTCGGTGTCATGTCGGTCGTCATTAATGGAGATGGAGAGGTCCAGGAAGGGGAGGTAAGTGTGAGCGATGGTCCAGGTAAATTTAAGGTCAGGGTGGAATGTGTTGGTGAAGTTGATGAATGGCTCAACCTCCTCGCGGGAGCACGCAGTGGCGCCAATACAGTCATCAATGTAGCGGAGAACGAGGTGGGGAATGGTGCAGGTGTAATTACGGAAGATCAACTGTTCTACATAGCCAACAAAGATATGGGCATAGCTGGGGCCTGTATTACTGCCCATGGTACCCCTTTGGTCTGGAGGAAGTGGGAGGATTTGAAGGAAAGATTGTTAAGGGTGAGGATAAGCTCAGCCAAATGAATGAGTGTCGGTGGAAGGGTGCTGTTGGGAACATCGGGAGGGGAAGAAGTGGAGGGCCTCGAGCACCTGGTCATGGTGGATGGAGGTGTAGAGGGATTGAATATCCATGATGAAGATGAGGCGTTGGGGGTCAGGGAAACGGAAGTCTTGGAAGTGGTGGAGGGCGTTGCTGGTGTCTCGTATGTGGGGAGCTCCTGGAGTGGGGGGATAGAACAGTGTCGAGGTAGGTAGAGATTAATTCGGTGGGGTAGGAGCATGCTGAGACAATGGGTCGGCTGGGATGGTCAGGCTTATGGATCTTGGGAAGGAGG
This sequence comes from Hemiscyllium ocellatum, assembly GCF_020745735.1. Taxonomy (NCBI): domain Eukaryota; kingdom Metazoa; phylum Chordata; class Chondrichthyes; order Orectolobiformes; family Hemiscylliidae; genus Hemiscyllium; species Hemiscyllium ocellatum. The sequence goes on from NC_083405.1 coordinate 727,068, forward strand.
TAGAATTGTGTGTTGCGGTGTTCCCGAAATATGAGGTTGGAAGCTGTGGGTGGGAGATCTTCTGAGGTGATAAAGTTCTGTATGGTCTGGGAGATGACGGTGTGGTGATGGGGGTGGGGTCATGGTCAAGGGCGCGGAAGGAGGAGGGGTCTTCGAGTTGGCGTCTGGCTTCAGCTGTGTAGAAGTCAGTGCGCCAAACGACCACTGCAACCCTTTATCTGCTGGTTTGATGGTGAGGTCGGGAGTGAAGGGCTGCGCATCGAGATGGTAAGAGGTTGGAGGGGAGAGTGGGGTAGCTAGGTTGCAGCATTTAATGTCTCGGCGGCAGTTGGGAATGAAGAGGTCGAGACCAGGTAATTGGCCAGCGCGGGGTGTCCAGGTGGATGGAGTGTGCTGGAGGCAGGCAAGGGGGTCCTCGGAAGATGGGCGGGAGTCTTGATTGTGAAAAGAAGCTCAGAGGCGGTGGAAGAAATGTTCAAAGTCACGGCGAGTATTAAATTCATTGATGTGTGGACGGAGGGGGAGAAAGGTGAGGCCTTTGCTGAGGACTAATCATTTGTCCTCAGTGAAGGGGAGGTCAGGGGAATGGTGAAAACTCGGCAGGAGTGGGAGGTGGGACCTGGCGTAGGTGTGGAGCTGGGGGAGGGGACGGAGCCTGTAACTGGAGTGGGTGTGGTGTTAGTGGGGAATGGGAGTGGAGTCATGAGCAGGGGTGTTGCTCCCCTCAGAGTTCTGGGGGACAGTGATGGTGACGGTGGGACCTGGGAGGGGTGTCAGCAGAATGCAGGTGAGTGGCATTGGTGGGGGCAGTAGTCGGGGCCTGGAAGTCACTGAGCGTGTGACATCAGCAATGATGTGAGGGGCGGAAGTGATGTCACTTGTGGTGTATGAGGAATTGTGAGGGGCGGAAATGGCATTCACTTTATTTTAACCAATAATTTCCTGTCACAAATCTATTTGACAATGTAGTATTTTAATTAAACTCAGTCCCTCACTGTTTCTTTCTGTTGGTCTTCATCCACATCTCCATGGTGTTCTAATATTTCAACCTTTCTCTTTGGACTTGGGAATTTCCATTCACCTCAGACCTGTCCCCCTCCTCATCTGTGTCCGTTAATAGCACACTGCATAATATAGGTACCAGAGCAGCCTATCCCAATAAAATAGCTCAGTCCTCCCTGAGTACTGGTAGCAATGCTCACTGATCAGAACCATTTCTGATGATACCATTGTGTGATCCTGACACCTTCTAGCACACTGCTGATATCACTCAGTCTCTCTCCATGTGGTATCCCTCACTGTGAGGGTCTACTTGCTGCCTCTGTCAGTGTCTCTCACTCTTCCAGCTACTCCAGATCCTGAGCCAAGAGAATTCTCCATTCCAGGGATTCGCATGGATGGAGACTGGGATTTTCCAGATCTCTGTGAGACTCAGTGCCATTCTCCTTCATTGTGTAACCTTCATTGCATCAGTTTAATTTCCCATTCTGTTTCTCTGTCTCCTGTAGGTATTCCCGATGTCCCTGACTCAGCAGAATTCCCCATTCCTGTCTCGTCCATCACCACGTTGAAGACGTTTCACCACATGTTCAGCCAGAGAGATGGAGAGTGTGATCTGGAGCCTTCAGTAAATCCTGCAGCCGGTAAGATCACTCACACAGTAAACAGCACGGGGAGGAGTTCATGGGCTTTAATTCAGACCCTGAGGGCATGATGTTGGAACAACGCTGGGCAAGGAACATGAGAAAAATCTCAGGCTTCATTATCACCACCTTGTCTGTAAATTCATCTGTTCCACAGAACCCTCCCTATGCCTGTCATTTTCTCCACTGTCGGTTTCATAGATACCACTTCCCCTATCTCTATCAGCCCCTACAATCCTGCCTATCCCTGTGAGCACCTCCTACCAGTACAACTCTCCAAGTCTCTGCCTTTGCCTTTCATCCTGGGTTCTGTCACACCTCTCCTTAACTGTGAAAAACAACTCTTCAGTTCCTTCAGCCTTCCCAGTCAGTGTAGTCCTTTCCAGACCTGAAAAACCTCCCTATCTTTGTGACTTTTTCAAACTCCTACTCCTTCATGATTTCTGTGACCTTCCCCGTCACGACAACAAAAAAGCTCTATACCCTAGTAACCCCCTCCAGCTGTTAGACTCCTCCTTGTCTCTGGACACAGTGCAGAGTGACCCTGTTTCTCTCATAAATTAGTTTCTGCATTTCTAATGATGACTATGAACTCTTCCTGTCTCTAAAACACACAGTCTCTGTAAACTCTGCTGGTCCCGATTCATGTAATTTCCTTCAGTAACTACAAACCTTTATGCCTTTAAACTCCTTCAGGCCCGACCACACAGTTTATTTCTATAACCTCCATGAGTCATAGAGTCAAAGAGACGGACAGCATGGAAACAGACCCTTCGGTCCAACCTGTCCATGCCGACCAGATATTCCAACCCAATATAGTCCCACCTGCCTGCACCTGGCTCATATCCCTCCAAACCCTTTCTATTCATATACACATCCACATGCCTCTTAAATGTTGCAATTGTACCAGCTTCCACCACATCCTCTGGCATCTCATTCCATACACGTAACACCCTCTTTGTGAAAACGTTGCCCCTTAGGTCTCTTTTATATCTTTCCCCTCTCACCCTAAACCTATGCCCACTAGTTCTGGACTCCTCAACCCAAGGGAAAAGACTTTGTCTATTTATCCTAACCAAGCTATTCATAATTTTGTAAACCTCTGTAAGGTCACCGCTCAGCATCCGACACTCCAGGGAAAACTACCCAAGCCTGTTCAGCTTCTCCTTGCAGCTCAGATCCTCCAACCCTGGCAACATCCTTGTAAATCTTTTCTGAACCCTTTCAAGTTTTACAACATCTTCCTGATAGGAAGGAGACCAGAATTGCACGCAATATTCCAACAGTGGCCTAACCTATGCCCTGTACAGACACAACATGACTTCTCAACTCTTGTACTCAATATTCTGACCAATAAAGGAAAGCATCCCAAATGCCTTCTTCACTATCCTATCCATCTGCGACTACACTTTCAAGGAGCTATGAACTTGCACTCCAAGGTCTCTTTATTCAACAACACTCTCTTGGATCTTACCATTACGTGTATAAGTCCTGCTAAGATTTGCTTTCCCAAAATGCAGCACCTCGCATTTGTCTGAATTAAACTCCATCTGCCACTTCTCAGCCCATTAACCTATCTGGTCCAGATCCTGTTGTAATCTGAGGTAACCCTCTTCACTGTCCACTACACCTGCAATTTTGGTGTCATCTGCAAACTTACTAACTGTACCTCTTATGCTCGCATCCACATCATTTATGTAAATGACAAAAGGTAAAGGGCCCAGCACTGATCCTTGTGGCACTCCATTGGTCATAGGCTTCCAGTCTGAAAAACAACCCTCCTCCACCACCCTCTGCCTTCTACCTTTGAGCCAGTTCTGTATCCAAATTGCTACTTCGCCCTGTATTCCATGAGATCTAACCTTCTAATCAGTCTCCCATGGGGAACCTTGTCGAACACCTTACTGAAGTCCATATGGATCACATCCACTGCACTGCCCTCATCAATCTTCTTTGTTACTTCTTCAAAAAACTCAATCAAGTTTGTGAGACATGATTTCCCATGCACAAAGCCATGTTGACTATCCCGAATCAGTCCTTGCTTTTCCAAGTACACGTACGTCCTGTCCCTCAGGATTCCCTCCACCAACTTGCCCACAACCAGTTCAGGCTCACCGATCTATAGTTCCCTGGCTTGTCTTTACCGCCCTTCTTAAACAGTGGTACCACGTTTGCCAACCTCCAATCTTCCGGCACCTCACCTGTGACTATCGATGATACAAATATCTCAACAAGAGGCCCAGCAATCACTTCTCTAGCTTCCCACAGAGTTCTCTGGTACAACTGATCAGGTCCTCGATCCACCTTTAACCGTTTCAAGGCATCCAGCACTTCCTCCTCTGTAATCTGGACATTCTGCAAGATGTCACCATCTATTTCCCTACAGTCTATATCTTCCATATCCTTTTCCACAGTAAATACTGATGCAAAATTTTCATTTAGAATCTCCCCCATTTTCAGTGACTCCGCACAAAGGACGTCTTGCTGCCCTTTGAGGAGCCCTATTCTCTCCGTAGTTTCCCTTAGCCCTTAATACATTTGTTAAAAACTCTTTGGATTCTCCTTAATTCTATTTGCCAGAGCTATCTCATGTCCCCGTTTTGTCCTCCTGATTTCCCTCTTAAGTATACCCCTACACTCGATCTATCCTATCTATACCTGACATATGCTTCCTTCTTTTTCCTAACCAAACTCTCAATTTGTGTCATCATCTAGCATTCCCTATACCTACCAGCCTTCCCTTTCATCCTGACCGGCATATACTTTCTCTGGATTCTTGTCATCTCATTTCTGAAGGCTTCCCATTTTCCAGCCGTCCCTTTATCTGCGAACATCTGCCTCCAATCAACTTTCGGAAGTTCTTGCCTAATACCGTCAAAATTGGCCTTTCTTCAATTTAGAACTTCAACTTTTAGATCTGGTCTCTCCTTTTCCATCACTATTTTGAAACGAATAGAATTATGGTCGCTGGTCCCAAAGTGCTCCCCCACTGACACCTCACTCACCTGCCCTGCCTTATTTCCCAAGAGTAGGTCAAGTTTTGCACCTTCTCTCATAGGTGCATCCACATACTGAATCTGAAAACTGTCTTGTACACACGTAAGAAATCCCTCTCCATCTAAACCTTTAACACTATGGCAATCCCAGTCGATGTTTGGAAAGTTAAAATCCCCTACAGTAACTACCCTATTATTCTTCCCGATAGCTGAGATCTCCTTACAAGTTTGTTTCTAAATTTTCCTCTGACTATTGGGGGTCTATAATACAATCCCAATAAGGTAATCATCCCTTTCTTATTTCTCAGTTCCACCCAAATAACTTCGCTGGATGTATTTCTGGGAATATCATCCCTCAGCACAACTGTAATGCTATCCCTTATCAAAAATTCCACTTCCCCTCCTCTCTTGCCTCCCTTTCTATCCTTCCTGTAACATTTATATCCCGGAACATTAAGCTGCCAGTCATGCCCATCCCTGAGTCATGTTTCTATAATTGCTATGAGATCCCAATCCCATGTTCCTAACCATGCCCTGTGTTCATCTGCCTTTCCTGTTAGGCCCCTTGCATTGAAATAAATACAGTTTAATTTATTAGTCCTACCTTGTCCCTGCCTGCCCTGACTGTTTGACTCACTTGTGTTCTCAGCTGTACCTGTCTCAGATCGAGCTTCCAAAATCCTCCCTGTGATTGTTACCACGTCCCTTCCAGGCATTCCTCCAAATCTGTGTAAAGTCCTCCCTTTCCTAAAATCTTCCCTGTATCTGTCACCTGTTCCAGCTTCCACATCCCGCCCTATCTCTGTAAGACACACCCCTGTCCCAGTTACTACAACCCACTGTATCACTAAATGCCAGTAGTCACTATGATATCAGAGTAAGGTGTGGAAGGAATACTGTACTGGGTTAGATGATCAGTCGTGATCATATTGAATGGTGGGACCAACTCTGTGGTCAAATGGCCGATACCTGCTCTTCTTTCCTGTGCTTCTCTATAGACTTACTATCTTCATAACCGCCTTCACTCCTCACAGTCATCCCAATTTTGTAAGCCCCTTCAATCCCTACAGCCCTCCCTATCTTCAAAAACTCCTTCAGTCCCCATGACTCTTCCTATCCATGTAACCTGAATCATTCCCCACAAACCTCCCTAACTCCATAACCTGCAAAGGTCCCCACGACCCTCTCTATTTCCATAATCTCATCCAGACCTGACGACCCTCCCATTCAGAGTAACCTCCTTCAATCTTAGTGGGCGGCACGGTGGCACAGTGGTTAGCACTGCTGTCCCACAGCGCCAGAGACCCGGGTTCATTTCCGCCTCCGGCCACTGACTGTATGGAGTTTGCACATTCTCCCCGTGTCTGAGTGTGTTTCCTCCAGATGCTCCGGTTTCCTCCCACAATCCAAAAATGTGCAGGTTAGTTGAACTGGCCATGCTAAATTGCCCATAGTGTTAGGTGCAGGGGTAAACGTAACGGAATGGGTCTGGGTTGGTGCGCTTTGGTGGGTCGGTGTGGACTTGTTGGGCCGAAGGGCCTGTTTCCACACTTTAAGTAATATGATCCTCCTGATTTGTGTAACCTCCTTCAATCCCAACAGCCCGCCATATCTCTTTGGCGTCTTTCAAGCCCCACACCATTCCCCATCTCCATATTGTTCTTCAGACACCACGACCCTCCTTAATTCCAAAGCCTCTATTACTTGTTGAACCTGTAAGCTACCTTTTTCAGATGGATAAATAAAACTCCTGTAACCCTTTCTGCTGTCAGTCTGAAACCAAATCGTGTTAGCCTGACAATTCCAAATCGGGAGCTGGAATGTGTTAGAAAGGATATGTCAATAAACAATAACTGGGCCCTTAGAAACACATTTAATAAAAAGAGAATGTGTTTTTGATCCTTCTGGATTTTATTTTTATTGGTGTGAATATAAATGGCAGAATAGATACGGGTGTAGGAGTGGCTGGACCGAGGATACGGTTTATTTAAATTTCCAGAAACCTTTACACAAGTTTCAGTAAGGGCTAAGGAGTAACTTGGTAGAGAATAGGGCCCCTTAACTATCAGGTGGTGGGTGAGAAACTAGACAAAATAGTGTTGTCAGAAGTTACTGTGGAGAAAGACATGGAAGCTCGGGAACTTGGGGAAATAAATAGCAATATCTTGGAAAGAATCCTCACCAGAGAAGAGAAAGTGCTGGAATATTACAACAAATAAAGGTAGATCAATCCTCAGTAGCTCATTAGGTCTATCCTTGAATATTATGGGAAGCTAGGGAAGAGATTGCAGTGTCCCTAACAGAGATATTTATATTATCAACAGACACAGTGTTGATAGACTGATTGGAAGACTGGAGGGCGGCTAATGCTATTCCATCACTTAAGGGCTGAAGGGAAACGCCAGGAAATTACAGCCCCGTAAGCCCAGCGCTGGGTAAGTTGCTGAAGGAGATTCTGAGAGAAAGGAGCTACATATATTTGGAAAGGCAAGGACTGATTAGAGAAAGTCACCATGGCTTTGTGAGTGGAAAACCGTGTTTCACAAACAGGATTGACTCTTTGAGGAGATGGCCAAGAGATGGATGAAGGCAGAGCAGTCAATGTTGTCTGCATGGACTTCAACAAAGCATTTGCGAAGGTTCCAAGCGATGTAGAACATCTAGTCAAGAGAAACAAGGAAACTAAATTAAGGATGAGGAACCAAGGATCAGAAGCAGGACTCTAGAGAGTTACATGGGCCAGCACGGTGGCTCAGTGGTTAGCACTGCTGCCTCACAGCACCAGGGACACGATTTCGATTCCAGCCCCAGGCCACTGACTGTCTGGAGGTTGCACATTTTCTCCATGTCTGCATGGTTTCCGAGAGGTGTTCTAGTTTCCACGCACAGTCCAAAGATGAGCAGGTTAGGTGAATCAGCCATGCGTTTTTCAAGAAAGGGAATAGAGATCCTGGGAACTACAGACCTGTCAGTCTTCTGTCTGTGATGTGCAGATTATTGGAGAGGACGCTGAGAGACAGGATTTATGATTCCATGGAAAACCATAATTTGATTAGAGAAAGTCAGCATGGCTTTATAAGGGACAGGTCATGCCTCACAAATCTTATTGAATCCTATGAGAATGTGACAAAATGCATTTATGGCTCTTTGGAAAAGTACAGAGAATGGGAAACATGGAAACCTGTCTATCTGGATACAGAATTCCTGACCCATAGAAGACAGAGGGTGTTGACAGATGGAAAGCATTCAGCCTGGAGCTCGGTGACCAGTGGATTTCTGCAGGGAGAGGTTACAGGACCTCTGCTCTTTGTGATTTTATGAATGACTTGGATGTGTGAGTGGAAGAGTTGGTGAGTAACTTTGCTAATGAGACGAAGGTTGGTGGAGTGGTGAATAGTGTGGAGGTCTGTTGTGGTTTGCATTGGGACATTGACAGGATGTAGAGCTGGGCTGAGAAGTGGCAGATGAAGTCAAATCTGGAAAAGTGTGAAGTGACTCATTTTGCAGAATACAGGGGTAAAAGTAGAATACTGGATAGTGTGGAGGAACAAATGGATCTTGGATGTCATGACTTGAGATCTGTCAAATTTGTCACCCAAGCTGATCATGTTAAGTAGGAATATGTTGTATTGGCTTTCATTAGCTGGGGGATTGAGTTTTAAAGCCGTGAGGTTATGCTGCAGCTCTATAGAGCTCTGTTTAGACCCCACTTCGAATATTGTGTTCAGTTCTGATCCCCTCATTACAGGAAGGATGTGAAAGCTTCAGAGAGGGTAAAGAGGAGATTTACCAGGACGTTGCCTGGACTGGAGAGCATGTCTTATGATGAAAGGCTGAGGGAGCTTCAGCTGTTCTCATTGGAGTGAAGAAGGGTGAGGGGCGACTTGGAAGAGGTGAACAAGATGGTGTGAGGCATAGATAGAGTAAATAGTGAGAGACTTCTTTATCCCATGGCATACATGGTACAACGGAGCATAATTGTAAGGTGATTGGAGGATGGGTAAGGGGAGATTTCAGACGTAAGTTCTTTACACAGAGAGTGGTGGGTGCGTGTAACAGGACATTTAATAGACTCTTGGTTAGGTACATGAATGATAGTAAAATGAAGGTTATGTAGGTTAGGTTGATCTTACAGTTGGTTAAAAGGTTGGCATGGCATCATGGCCGAAGGGTCTTGTGCTGTCTTGTTCTGTGTTCTACGTTCTGTATTGTACACTGGATAATAAGCTCAGATCAATGTAACAGAATATGGCATTCAGGAGGAGCTAGTCAACTGGATACAAAATTGGCTTGATGGTCAGAGACAGAGGGTGATGGGAGACATGTTGTTTTTCTGACTGGAGACATGTGACCAGCGGTGTAGTTGGTCCCCTGTTGTTTGTCATTTGGATAAATGGTTTAGATGGGAATATTGGTTTCCTGGTAAGTTTTTTTTGGGTGATACTGAAATTGGTGGTAAAATGGACAGTGAAGAAGGTTGTCTGTGGTTCAACAAGATGAACAGTACTGCTGGGATAGTGGGCTGAAGAATACAGATGGAGTTTAATTAGATTAATGCAAAATGTTCCATTTTGGTAAAATAAACCAGGGTAGGACTCGTACAGTTAATGTTCGGGTCCTGGGTTGTGTTGTCAGTCAGTGACCCGGGGATGCAGGTACACAGTTCTTTGAAAGTAGTGTGACAGGTAGACAGGTTGGTGAAACAGGCATTTGGGATGGTTACCTTCATTGGGCAGAGCATTGAGAGTAAGAGTTGGGATGTCAAGATGCTGCCTGACCTGCTGTGCTTTTCCAGCACCACTATAATCTTGACTCTGGTTTACAGCAACTGCTGCCCTTGTTTTTACCATGTTGTATCTGTACTAGACACTGGTGAGGTCACCATAAAAGTGTTGCTGATATGTAGGAAGAACTCATCAGGTTCACTGACCTCCTTTAGTGAAGGACATCTGACATTCTAACCTGGTCTGGCTAACATGTGACTCCAGACCCACAGCAATATGGCTGACTCTGGGCTATCCTCTGGCCAATTCGCAGTGGGACAAAGAATGCTGGTCCAATCAGTGACACCCACATCCCATTAAGTAATAAATTAAAATATGTATGCCCCTCCTTATCTCTGCAAACCACTCAATCTTCAGCAATCCGTACTGGCTTGTAACACCATTCAGGCCCGGACCACTCTCTGTAACACTCTCACCACCTCCAGCACCTTCACTTCTCCCTGTTCCTGTTGTATCATTAAACCCTGATCATGATTCCCCTTCCCACTGCCCTCCTCCTGCTAGCTGACCCTTTGCAATCCCTTTAACACTTACTCCTCAAATATTCTCTTACTTCAGGATTTTAAGTATTTTTTGGTTATCTTCTCAGCCTGATAATCTAACATGATCCATTTTGTCCTGAGTGAGGGACGGGTGGGAATTTCTTGCTGAGGTTTGATATGTTTCAATGGAATGTCCTTTTGTTGAGTATTTTTCACTGTCCCTCAAATGTTTTCCATTGTTCATTTACAGACACATATTTCAGTTTGTTTAGCTTGTTTATCTTGGTCAGTTCTCCTCTCAACCTCATGTAACTGTAAATTTTTGTTTCTAGTTGTAATTTGTCCTTTCTGTGATTCACTTTAAAAGTTTAAATTCCTTTGCGCTTTATCACAATTTCCCGGAGGATCTCGCCAGGTGACATTACTCAGTCAATAAGTTCCATCCCACACGGTCGCTCTGACATGGTTACATCCCTAGCCAGTTGCACAATGTGTTATTCAAAGAAACACTGAAAAAAAAAAACTCCCAACTCCTCTTCCAATATCACTGTTGTCAGTGTGATTGACAAGATTATACGAAGATTGAAGTTTCACTGAATTATCCCCAAGCTTTTGTTAAGGTGATCTTCTTCGCCTCATAATCTAACATGATCCATTTTGTCCTGAGTGAGGGACGGGTGGGAATTTCTTGCTGAGGTTTGATCCGTTTCAATGGAATGTCCTTTTGTTGAGTATGTCTCACTGTCCCTTTAAATGTTTTTCACTGTTCATTTACAGACACACATTTCAGTTTGTTTAGCCTGTTTATCTTGGTCAGTTCTCCTCTCAACCTCATGTTGCTGGCTATTTTTATTGCCAGTTGTAATTTGTCCTTTCTGTGATTCACTTTAAAACTTTATAATTCTTTAAACTGCACTTTATCAAAATTTCCCGGAGGATCTCTCCCGGTGACATTACTCCGTCACTAAGTTTCATCACACAACAGTTGATCTGAGATAGTTATGTTGTAGCCAGTTGGACAATGTGTTTCTCAAAGAAGCACCTAAAAAAAAAAATCTTCCAACTCCTCTTCCAATGTCACTGTTGTTAGTGTGATTGACAAGTTTATGCAAATAGGAGGAAGTGAGGACTGCAGATGCTGGAGTACCAGAGTTGAAAAATGTGGTGCTGGAAAAACACAGCAGGCGAGGCAGCATCCGAGGAGCAGGAGACTCGACTATACGAGATTAAATGAATATTGAAGTTTCACTGAATTATCCCCAAGCCTTTGTTAAAATTTCCAATGAGTTCCTGTGTAATGCAGTGATGAGCAATGAAATGCTGTTCGGTGACTAAAACTGTTCTGCTGCTTGTGTCCTTGGCAAGTAGTAGCCAGAATTTACATTCAGACTGACTCTACTTCATGATCTGCGGTCAAATGCTTTCTCTGTAATGCCTTTGTTATCCATTATTGTTAGCGTTATCCATTGTGCCTGAGTTTGCACAAGATTGTGAACCATTGAGTATTTTTGTTCACCCTGTATCCATGTCTCCCTGCTGTCGAAATCTCTTTTATCTCTGTCACAAATCCATCGACCTTATTGCAGCGACGTTGTCTATTTAAAAAACATAACTTACTCTTTCCCACAATTTTTTGCAACAAATCTATTCACTAATGTACAATTTTAGTTAAACGTGGTCCCATCCTGTCCCTTTCTGCTTGTCTGCAGCCATATTCCATGCTGTTCCGATGCGTCACCTTTTCTCTTTGGATTTAGAAAGATCCTTTCACCTGAATCCTGTCCCAGCATCCTCTCTGTCGGTTGAAAGCTCTGTCCATAAACCTACCGACATGATTGGCCAGGACCCTGCTCCCAGCACGGTTCCGGGGGACTATCCGAACAGATTATTTTTTTAAATCAGGTATGGGATGTGGGTGTCTCTGGCTGACCAGCCTTTTCTTGCCCAGCCCGAGCTGCCCTTGAGCTGAGTAACTTGCTCGGCCATTTCAGAGGGTAATTGAGAGGCAAACACTTTGCTGTGGGTATGTCGTACAGACCATGTGAGGATGGACAGATATCCTTCTCGAAAGGACAAGTGTTTGGGTTTTTTGTACATCAGTAATGGTCTCATACTTATATGTGGATTGTTAATTACTATTTTTAAAATTATGGCTTTCAAATTCCAACATTTCTGATGGTGGGATTCCAGCCTGCATCCCTTGAACATTAGCTGAGGTTTGGGATACATGTTCTAGCAATAATACCACTAGGCCATCACTTCACCTGCTCACAGGTTGCTCATTCTTGACCAGTTATATCAGTGCATGATGAAGCAAAACCTGTTCTTCCAACACAATTATGTGTTCCTGATATCTTCCAGCACTCTGGTGATATCACTTAGTATCTCGCTCTTGCTTTCGCAGTCTCTCTTTTATTTATATATATATATATATATAGCAGCTGCACCAGACCCTGAGCCAACAGAATTCTCCACTCCAAAGAGATGAGGGAGCACAGGCCAGGGATGGAGACTGGGATTTTCCAGATCTCTATGGTGGTACTCAGTGCCATTTTTAATCCTCACCACATCAGTCTAATTTCCCATGCTGTCAATTCCTTTCTCTCCTGTAGGTACTCAGGAAGGGTCAGACTCAATAGACTTCCCAGCTGCTGGGTGTCTCGTCCTTCACCACATTGAAGATTTTTGGTCAGCCAGAGAGACAATAGGCAGGGAGGTTTGGAGCCCTCAATAAATCCTGCAGTGAGGTAAGATCACTCTTAGTGCACAGAACAGAGAGCAACAAGAGGGCTCCAAACATTGGCTAACAAGACATGACACAGGTACAGTGCTGGAGGGGGAGCACAGTTCACACACACCCCAGGCTCAATCACCACTCCTACTGTAAGTTCTGTAGTACTAAGACTCACTACTCTGCAACACTGTATCTATGGAATGTCTTGTGCACTAGTGTCTTCAATAATTTGTAACCCCTATAACAGTTCCTATTTCTGTATCCTCCTCCAAGCCCAATAGTCCCTCCACATATTTGAAATGTACTGCATTCTGGACTACCATCCCTGTCGCTGTAACTTGCTTCAGTGTCCACAACATTCCTGATCTCGGTAGTCTCCTCCTCCAATAACTGGAGACAGAGCCATGCAGCAAGGAAACTGTTCCTTCAACCCAACTAGTCCATGCTGACCAGAGTCCATGAACGAGTCGCGTTTCCCTGCATTTGACCAGTATCCCTTCAAACCTTCTTCTCCCCATGTACCTGCCCAACTTTTACATGTTGTAATTGTACTTTTCTCTATCACTTCCCCTGGAAGCTCATTCCATACCTGCACCATCTTCTGTGTAGAAAATTTTCTCCTAATATCTCTTTTAAGTCTTTCCTCTTCCATCACACATTTATGCCCACTAGAACACAGAACATGACACTGCAATACAGCCCCTTCTGTCTTCGATTTTGCGCCAACCTGTGGACCCAATCTGAAGACAATCGAACCAACTCTATTCCAATTCCTGTCCATATGTCTACCCAAAGACCATTGAAATGCCTTTAAAGTTGGCCCTGACTATTCTGAGTAAAGAACCTACTGCTGGCATCTATCTCGTATCTATTTATTAATTTAATATACCTCAATTTAAAGCTATCTCCCCTCGTGCTAGACATCGCCATCCAAGAGAAAAGGCTCTCACTGTCAAACCCATCTTACCTGAGATATATAAATTTTATATATCTCAATTAATTGACCTCAAACACATTCTCATGAACAAAAACAGCTTAAAGTCCCTCAGCCTTTCCTCATAAGACCTTCCCTCCATACCAGGTAACTTCCAAGTAAGTCTCCTTTGAATCATTTCCAAAGCTTACACATCCATCCTGTAATGCAGTGACCTGAACAAATGTGGCCACACCCAGAGTTTTGTACAGCTGCAGCATGATCTAATGTTTCTGAAACTCAATCCATCTACCAATACAAGCTCACACACTGAATGGCTTCTTAAACCTGGGTGGCAACTTTCAAGGATCTATGTACATAGAGATCTCACTGTTCATCTACACTACCAACAATCTTACCATTATCCCAGTACTCTGTGTTCCTGTTACTCCATTCAGAGTGAGTCGCCTCACACCTTTCCGCATTAAACTCCATTTGTGAACTTTCAGTCTAGCTGTGCAGCTTATCTATACCTTTCTGTAACCTGCAACATCCTTCGTCACTATCCACATCTCCACCAAACTTAGTGTCTTCTGCAAATTTACTAACCCATCCTTCAATGCCCTCATTCAGGTCATTTATATAAATGACAGGAACAGTGGACCCAATACACACCCTGGCAGTATCCACTAGGAACTGAACTCCAGGATCAATCTTTCTCATCAACCACTACCCTCTGTCTTCTTTCAGTGAGCCAATTTCTGATCCAGACTGTTTAATCACCCACAATCCCATGCCTCCGTATTATCAGCAATAGCCTACCATGGGGAACCTGAACAAACGCCTTACTGAAATACATATACACCACATCAACTGCTTTACCCTCATCCATCTCTGTCTTTGTTCTCCTTCTTAAAGACCTCAATAAGGTTTGTGAGGCACGACCTACCCTTCACAAAATCGTGTTGACTATCTCTAATCAACTTACTCATCTCCAGATGAATATAAATCCTATTCCTTACAAGCCTTTCCAGCACTCTTGCCCATAGTGTTAGGTGAAGGGATAAATGTAAGGTAATGGGTCTGGGTGTTCTGGTTTCCTCCCACAGTCCAAAATGTGCAGGTTAGGTGAATTGGCCATGCTAAATTGCCCATAGCGTTAGGTGAAGGGATAAATGTAAGGGAATGGGTCTGGGTGGGCTGCTCATCAGAGGGTCGGTGTGGACTTGTTGGGCCGAAGAACCTGTTTCCACACTGTAAGTAATCTATTCTAAGGGGACAACATTTGCTCTCCTCCAACCTTCTGGCACTATTTCAGTAAACAATGACGACATAACCCTCAAAGCCAAAGGCATGGCAATCTCCTTCCTGGATTCCCAGAGAATCCGAGGATAAATCCCATTCAGCCCCGGGGACTTATCTATTTTTGGACTTTGCAGAATTGCTAACACCTCCTCCTCCTGCACTTCGATCCAATCTAGTTATGGACTCCACTACCCTGGGGTAAAGACATTGGCTAATCACCTTACCTGTGCCCTTCGTGTTTTAAATCATCGTCCTGCGAATTGTATCATCGAATGACAATGATACAAATATTTCTGCTCTTGTTCCTGCCACTACTTTGCCACAATGTTCTGGGACACACTTGTTCAGGACCTAGTGCTTTCTCTACCTTTGTGTTCTAAGACCTCCAGCACCACCTCTTCTGTAAAGAGAACTCTTTACAAACCATCACTGTTTCTTTAACTGACTTGGCCGCAGTAATTTCTGACATAAAATGCTCATTTATGGTCTCACCCATCTTCTGTGGTTCCACACATGGATGGCATTATTGATCTTTGCAGGACCCTAGTGTCTCTCTAGTTGCTTTTTTGGACTTGTGTGCTGTAGAATTTATTTGCATTCTCCTTAACCTAAAATGCCAAATCTATCTCATCCCCCATGTTGCTTTCCACCTTATCCAGCCTCTCAGTTTCTGTCAAACCCTCCAGTATCAGTAACATCTTCGTCAATCTTTGCTCCATTTACAGTTTCAGGAAATGCTTCCTTAAGCAGGAGGATCAGAATTCTCTGCAGTACGCCAACTGGGGACCCAGCAATGCCTTATACAGCCATATCATGATGTACCAACTCGTGTAGTCAATGCTGTGACCCATGAGAGTAAATCTGCCAAATGCCCTTTCCCCACCCTGTCCATGTGTGATGCCACATCCAAGGAACAATGTAACTGGACTCCTTGATCTCTTCGCCAACACTGCCCAGGCCCGACCATTAATTGTGTTAGTCCTCCCTAGTTTGTTTTAACAGAATTCATCACCTGAATTCAACTCCATCTTTCATTCCTTGGCCCACTGGCTCAGTTGTTCGAGATCCCCCTCGATAACTGTATTCCCTGCCTCCTATAACCCGTGTTCTATCCGGACTTTTATCAACAAACTTACTGACAATGACTCCTATGCTCTTCCCGAAATAATTTCTGTAAATGATGCATAACAGTGGATCTAGTACTGTTCCTTATGGCGCACTGTTGGTGATAGGCACATAGTCTGCACAACAATCCTCTCCCACCACCCTCTGTCTCCCACTGTCAAGCCAATTTTGTATCCAGTTGGATAGCACTCCCTGATCCCATGTGATCTAACCTTACTAACCAGTGTTCCACGCTAAACCCTGTCCAATGCCTTGCTGTGGTCAGAATAGACGCAGTCTCCTGTTCTGTCATCATGTATCTTCTTAGTCACCTCTTCAACAAACTCAGTCAAGTTTGTGAGACACTACTTGTGCAGACTTCCTGCTCATCACCCGTGGCTGTCACTGATATGAATCCCTCTTTAAGGGACACTTCTTCCTGAGTTTCCCCCAATGTCCTCGGATATACATGATTAGCTCCGGGGACTTGTCTATTTTTTATGCAGTTTTAAATCTCCAGCAACTCTTATTCATATATGCAGAGTCTTTTGAAGACTTTATTTCCCTCATCCCCCAGTCTTTAAGTTCTGATGTGAAATTTTCATTAATGAACTCACCCATCTCCTGTGGTTGAGGAGAAAGTGAGGTCTGCAGATGCTGGAGATCAGAGCTGAA
Organism: Hemiscyllium ocellatum; assembly: GCF_020745735.1. NCBI lineage: Eukaryota > Metazoa > Chordata > Chondrichthyes > Orectolobiformes > Hemiscylliidae > Hemiscyllium > Hemiscyllium ocellatum. The sequence goes on from NC_083405.1 coordinate 743,704, forward strand.
AATGTGTTGCTGGAAAAGCGCAGCAGGTCAGGCAGCATCCAAGGAACAGGAGCTTCAACGTTTCGGGCATAAGCCCTTCTTCCTGATTCCTGAAGAAGGGCTTATGCCCGAAACCTCGAATCTCCATCTCCTGTGGTTCCACACATGGATTATCCCATTGATCTTCAAGGGAACACATTCTGTACCTAGTTAATCTTACGTCGTTAGTATTCATGTAGAATCCCTTTGGATTTTCCTCAGCATTACCAGCCAAAGTTTACTCAGGTCTCCTGTTTGCCCTCCTGCTCTCCCTCTTCATTGTATTACTGTACCCAAAATGTTCTTTGAGGAATACAGCTGGCCATATATGACATGGGCCACCTTTTTCTTGACTAGAACCTCAATATCCCCAGTCATCCAGAATTTTCTACTTGTAATCAGCATTGTCCTTCACACGAACAGAAATATCCTCACCCTGAACTCTCATTTTATCTTTCTTTTGAAAGCTTTCCACCTGCCTGAGGTCCGTTTACCTGCAAATAGTCTCCACAATCAACTGTTAAAAGCTCTTGACCAATACCATCTGGACTGGGGCAGGACGATGTTGTTGTTTCACTAATGGACCAGGATTGTCCTTTTCCATATGTGTTTCCAAACTAATACAGTTGTGGTCACTTTGTCAAAGTGCTCCCCGACTAACACCTCAGTCCCTTTCCCTACCTTGTTTCCCAAGGGGAGGTCAGATTTTGCCCTTTTCTCCAGGGGGATGGCAAACAACCAATGGTAATTGTGCACATCAGTACACATGACAAAGATACAGTTAGGTGGGTTCTGGTCAAGTGAGTATTGGGAGTTAGGTAAGAAGTTAAAAAGCAGGACAACAAGGGTAGTGAGCCCCAGATTACTCCCAGTGCCACTCGCCAGTGAATACGGAAACAGAAAGATAAGCCGATGAATGAGTGCCTGAGGAGCTGGTGGAGGGGGAAGGGTGTTTACATCTTGGATCATTGGGATCTCTTCTGTAGTAGAGGTGACCTGGACAAGGGGGACGGGTTAGACTTGAAGCAGACGGGTACTAGCAACCTGGGAGGGAGATTTGCTAGTGTTACCTGGGAAGGCTTAATCTGGTTTGCCAGACGATTGGGATTCTGAAAAAGAGAGAGACCATCGGGCAGTCAGAGGAAAATACACCAGCCACTGAGAGCAAGTTTCCTATTCAGGATATCCAGGGTCACAGTCAAGGGAGGGAAAAGACTTCTGGTTTAAAGGGCATTTATTTTGACACACGAGGCCTGACGGGTAAGGCAGGTGAGTTCAGAAGCATGGATTGGCTCTGGGGACTGGGATATTATAGCCATAACAGAAACATGGCTGAGAGAAGGGCAGCTCAGTGTTCCAGGATACAGAAGGTACAAGTGTGACAGAAAGACAAGTAAACGAGGAGGGGGAGTTGTCCTTTTGATAAGGGAGAACATAACAACAGTGGTCAGAGAGGATACTCCTAAAGGGTCATCAAATGGGGCCATATGGTTAGAAGTTAGAAAGAAGAAGGGGGCGGTCACTTTGTTGGGACTGTATTACAGACACGCAAATAGCCAGCGGGTATGAGAAGAGCAGCTGTGTAGAGAGATTGTAGTTAGCTGTAGGATTAAGAGAGTAGTATTGATTGGAGATTTAAATTTCCCCTGGATTGACTTATGCATTCAGAGAATAAAAGGCCCATGCGGGTAACAATTTGTCAAATAGGTCCAACAAAGTTTCCTTGACCAATATGTAGATGGTCCTACTCTTCTCAGGTGGGCGCAACATTAAATCTCCCCTGAGAAAACGAGGTCAGGAAGTGACTGAAGTGTCAGTCGGAGAGCACTTTGGGTCCAGTGACAGCAACTGTCTTAGTTTTAACATAACTATAAAAATGATAGGAGAGGTCCACAGGTTAGGGAGCTATGCTAGAACACAGCAAGTTTTGGGGCCATGAAGCAGGACCTAGCAGAGGTTGAATGGGTGAGTCTGTTTGAAGGAAAAGAAACGACTGGAAAATGGGAGGCTTTTAAAAGTGTGATACTGAAAATCCAGGGTCAGTAGGTACCTGTTAGGGTGAAGGGAAAATGGCAGGTTTAGGGATCCCTGCCTGATGCGGGATATTGAGGCTCTGGTCTGGCGAATGAAGATGGTATACATTGGGTTTAAGGGTTCTGTATCTACCGAACCTCTTCCAGCCCTAAAGACACAATCAGTCTGTGGAGACCCTATAATCTTCTCAGGTCTCTGCCACACTCCGATCTGTTGAGCCCACTCCAATCCTTGTGACTGTTCCAATCCAGTTCCTAAAGGAAGTACGATCTGTGTAACATGCTCTCATCACTGTCACCCACCCTGTCAATGTAAGCTCTTCCAGTATTTCCACCCATCTACTCATCTGCGTAACCTTCTCCAGCCCTTACACCCCTATCTGTGTTCACGATAACCTCTCCGACAACACTTGCCCACTTCGGCCAAACTGGAGGAGGTTACTAATGCTCCTTTATCTGTGTAACTGTCTCCAATCAAAATTGCTGTTCTCATCTCCAGGAAAATCTGTCCGATTCCACATCCTCCATGTCTAAATAACACCAGAACCTAAGAATTTTGATATCTCTAAACCTGTTCAGTCCCGACTACCCTCTATATGTGTGTTTTTTCTTCCAGACTATACAACCTACATTATCTCTGTAATCTGTTCCATTCCCTAAATAGTCCCTGTCAGTAGAAACCAGCACTGTCCTACCATTATCCTTATCCCTGTAAACTGCTCCATCCCTCCCAACCTTCCCATCTCCATGATCTCCTGCAGCTCTCCACATTCCTGTAACCGCCTGTGGCTCTATGGTCCTCCCTCCCTGAGAAACCACCTCCCGTCTCCACATCCCTCCCAATCTGGGTCCTCTGTTCCAGATCAGACCATTGCTGTCTCTGTAACCACTTCCACCTCTGACAACTCTTCCCATTTGTGTAACTTCATTCAGACCCCATACTCTCCAGCTTCCTGAATCCTCTTCCTGCCATTGCAACCAAAACCATGTTTATGTAAAATCCACCACTGCTTAAAAGTCCCCGACTCAGTAACCTCTTGCGATCCTAACGAAACACCTAAACTGTGAAACATTTCATTTTGCAACAATCCTCCCTCCCTCCTCAAATGCGTTCATTACCATGTGACCTCACAATTACTGAATCCTCCTTTTGGCACTGCAACACTCCTAATGTCTGCAAAACCCTCCTGTCCTGATATCCCTCCCTATCTCTGTAACACCCACCACCCTCCAGTGCCCTTTCGGGGAATGTGGCAGAGGAGGGAAGATTTGTAGAGTTCGGGCCGGAGGTAGAATCCTGGGAATTACAGATTTGGTCTAATGTCTGTGGTGTGCAGATTATTGGAGAGGACTCTAACAGACAGAATTTATGACTATTTGGAAAACCATAGTTAAATGTTAGACAGTCAGCACGGGTTTGTGAGGGGCAGGTCATGCCTCACAAACCTTATTGAATTCTTTGAAGATGTGGCAGAGTATGTTGAAGCTCATTCAGAAAATAAGGAGGCATGGGATACAGGGAAATCTGTCTGTCTGGATACATGTTTGGATGGCCCAGAGAAGACAGAGTATGGCAACAGATGGACAGTATTGAGCCTGGAGCTCAGTGACCAGTGGTGTTCTGTAACAATCGGCTCTGGGACTCTGCTCTCTGTGATTTTTATAAATGACTTGGATGTGGATGTTGGAGAGTGGGTTAGTAAGTTTGCCAATCTGGTGGAGTGGTGGATAATGTGGAGGGCTGTTGTAGGTTGCAATAGGACATTGACAGGAGATAGAGCTGGGCTGTAAATGGCAAATGGAGTTCAAGTTGGAAAAGTGTGAAGTGATTCATTCTGGAAGGTGGAATTTGAATACAGAATGCAGGGTGAAAGGCAGAATGCTTGGCAGTGTGGAGGATCAGAGAGATTAAGGGGCCCATGTTCATAGATCGCTCAAAGTTGCCACGCACATTGACAGGGTTGTTAAAAATGCATATGTTGTGTTGGCTTTCCTTAGCAAGGGGATTAATTTTAAGAACAGTGAGGTTTTACTGCATCTTTATAGCATCCTGGTGAGACCACACTTGGAATATCGTGTTCAATTCTGGTCCCCTCTTTACAGGAAGGAGCGTACACAGGAGATTTACCAGGATACTGCCTGGAATGGAGGGCATTTCTTATGAAGAAAGGTTGAGGGACCTAAGGCTTTTCTCATTGGAGTGAAGAAGGGGGTAGGACGACCTACTAAAGGTGGACAAGGTGATGAGAGGCACAGAGAGAGTGAATATTGAGAGACTTTTTCTCCTATGGCATAAATATCTATTACAAGGGGGTGTAACTTTAAGGTGAATGGAGGATGGATAAAAGGATAGAGAATAGTCGGTGGGTGGAATGCACTGACAATGGTGGTCGTAAAATTAGATACTTTTGGGACATTTAATATGACTTTTGAATAGGCATGTGGATGGTAGTAAAGTGGAGGGTATGGAAGTTAGTTTGGTCTTACAGTCAGATAAAAGGTTGGCATGGCATCATGGCCGAAGGGTCTTGTGCTGTACTGTTCTGTGTTCTGCGTTCCATATGGTAAATGGGTAATAAGTTCAGATCAGTGTAAAAGGATATGGCATTCAGGAGGAGCTAGTCAACTGGATACAAAATTGGCTTGATGGTAGGGGGCAGAGGGTGGTGGGAGACATATTGTTTTTCTGACTGGAGACATGTGACCAGCGGTGTAGTGGGTCCCCTGTTGTTTGTCATTTGGATAAATGGTTTGAATGGGAATATTGGTTTCCTGGTAAATAAGCTTCTTGGGTGACGCTGACATTGTTGGTAAAGTGGACAGTGATGAAGGTTATCTATGATCCAACAGGATGAACAGTACTGCTGGGATAGTGGGCTAAAGAATAGCAGATGGAGTTTAATTAGATAAATGTGAAGTGTTGCATTGTGGTGAAACAAAGCAGGGTGGGACTTGTACAGCTAATGCTCGGGCCCGGGGTGGTGGTGTCAGTCAGAGACACGGGGATGCAGCTGCACAGTTCTTTGAAAGTTGCATCACAGTCAGGCAGGCTGATGAAGCAGGCGTTTGGGATGGTTACCTTCATTGGTCAGACCATGGAGAGTAAGAGTTGGGATGTCATGATGTATCTGTACAAGACATTGGCAAGGTCACCATAAATGCATTGCTGATCAGTAGGAAGAACTCATCAGGTTCACTTCCCTGCTTTAGGGAAGGACAACAAATATTCTCACCTGGTCTGGCCAACACTTGACTCCAGACCCACAGCAAGAGGGCTGACTCTGAGCTGTCCTCTGGGTACTTAAAACTGGGATCAAAGAATGTTAGTCCAGGCAGTGACACCCACATCCCATAAATGAATAAATAAAAATGCATATGTCCCTCCCTACCTCTGCAAACCCCTCCAGCTGCAACAATTCGTACTTAGTTTGAAACACTGTTCAGGCCCTGACCATCTCTGTAACACTCTCACCACCTCCAGCATCTTCACCTCTCCCTGTTCCTATTGTGACATTCTACCCTCACAGGAATTCCTCTGCCAACTGCCCCCCTCCTGCTAACAGACCCTTTACAACCCCATTAAAACTTACTCCTAAAACACTCTCGCACTTCAGGATTTTAAGTACTTTTTGGTGATCTTCTCCGCTTCATAATCTAATATGATCCATTTTGTCCTGAGTGAGGACAAGTGTGAGTTTCTTGTTAAAATTTTGTCTGTTTCAATGGAATATCCTTTTGTTGAGTGATTTACACTGTTCCTTCAAATGTTTACCACTGTTCATTTACGCACACAGATGTTTCAGTCTGTTAAGCTTGTTTAGCTTGGTCAGTTCTCCTCTCAAACTCATGTAATTGGCAATTTTTGTTTTTAGTTGTAGCTTGTCCTTTCTGTGATTCACTTTAACATTTTATATTTCTTGAAAATGCACTTTATCACAATTTCCCAGAGGATCTCTCCAGGTGACATTACTCATTCGCTAAGTTTCATCACACAATGGTCGATCTGACATAGTTACGTCCCTAGCCAGTTGCACAATGTGTTATTTGTCAGTGTGATTGTCAAGATTATACAAATTTGAATTTTCACTGAATTGTCATTATGCCTTTATTAAAAATTCCAGTGAGTTCCTGTGTAATGCAGTGATGAGCAATGAAATGCTGTTCATTGGCCTAAAACTGTTCTGCTGCTTGTGTCCTTGGCAAGTAGTAGCCAGGATTTACATTCAGACTGACTCTACTTCATAATCTGTGGCCAAATGCTTTCTCTGTAATGCCTTTGTTATCAATTATTGTTAGCGTTGTCCACTTTGCCTGAGTTTGCACAAGATTGTGAACTATTGAATATTTATGTCCACCTTTTTCACACTGTAACCATGCCACCCTAATGTCTAACTCTCTTTTATCTCTGTGTCACAAATCCATCTACCTTATGGCAGAGACTTTGTCCATTCCACAAAAAAAAACATAATTTACTGTTTCCTACAATTTCCTGTCACAAATTGATTCGCTGACGTACAGTTTTAGTTAAACTTGTTCCCATCCTGTTCCTTTCTATTTGTCTTCAGCCACATTCCCAATGCTGTTCTAAAACTTCACCTTTTCTATTTGGATTTGGAAAGCTCCTTTCACCTGAACCCTGTCCCTGATCCTCTCTGTCAATTGAAAGCCCTGTCCCTAAACCTACCGACGTGATTGGTCAAGACACTGGTCCCAGCACATTTCCAGGGGACCATCCCAATGGTTTATTTTTAAACTCAGGTATGGGATGTTGGTGTCTCTGACTGACCAGCCTTTCCTGCCCAGCCTGAGCTGCCCTTGAGCTGAGTAACTTGCTCGGCCATTTCAGAGGCAAACACTTTGCTGTGGGGATGTCGTACAGACCACGCAAGAATGAGAGATGTCCCCTAGTGTATTTTTCATGAACAAACATTGTTTTGGACATCAGCAATGATTTTGTTCTTATTCATGGATTGTTAATTGCAATTTTTAAAAAAATGATGATTGCAAATTCCACCATTTCTGATGGTGGGATTGAAACCTGCCTCCACTGAACATTGGGTGAGCTTTTGGATACATGCTCTCGCAACAATACCACGAGGCCATCACTTCACCTGCTCAAAGGTTGCTCATTCCTGAGCACTGATACCAGGTCATCAGGAACCTAAACTTATTCTTCCTACATGAATGTTTCGTTATGAAATCTTCCTGCCCTCTGGTGATATCACTCAGTCACTCTCCATGTAGTATCCCTCACTCTGAGGGTCTAATTGCTGCCTCTGTTAGCGTCTCTCAAACTTGCAGCTACTCTGGATCCTGAGCCAATTGAAGTGTTCACTCCAGAGAGACAGGACAGCACAGGCCAGGGATGGAGACAGGGTTTTTCAGATCCCTGTTGGACTCTCCATGTGTATCCCTCACGGGATCAATCTAATTTCCAATACTGTCTATTCCTCTGACTACTCTAGGTATTAGTAAGGGCCTGACTCAATAGACTTCCCAGCTGCGGGGTGTCTCGTCCATCGCCACATTGAAGATGGTTGATCAGCCAGGGAGACACAGGGAAGGGAGATTTGGAGTCTTCAATAAATCCTGCAGTGAGGTAAGATCACCCACAGTGAACAGAGCAGAGAGCAAAGAGAGGGCTCCAAACATCGGCTAACAAAACATGACATAGATACAGTGCTGGAAGGGGAGCACAGTACTGACACACCCCTGGTTCAATCAACGCCCCTATAGTAAGTTCTGTTGTGCTAAGACTCAATTCTCTGCAACACTCTATCTATGGCATGTCTTTGTGACTAGCGTCTTCAATAATGTGTAACTCCTATAACAGTTCCTGTCCCGGTAACCACCTCCCTTCCCTATACTCCATCCACATATTTGAATTGTACTGCATTCCAGAGTACCATCCCTATCGCTGTAACTTGCTTCAGTGTCTATAACGTGCCTTATCTCAGTAGTGTCCTGCTCCAATAACAGGAGACAGGTCATGCAGCATGGAAACGGTTCCTTCGATCCAACTAGTCCATGCTGACCAGAGGCCCTGAATGAGTCACATTTCCCTGCACTTGACCCATATCTCTTCCAACCTTCTCCTCTCCATGTACCTGCCCAAATGTCTTTTACATGTTGTCATTGTACTTTACCACTTCCCCTCGAAACCAATTTCATACCTGCACCATACTCTGTGTGCAAAATCTTCTCCTGCAAACCCTTAAAAGTTTTTTTTTTCCTCTCCCATCTCCTATTTATGCCCTCCAGAACACACAACATAGAACATGACAGTGCAGTACAGGCCCTTCGGCTCTCAATGTGCGCCAACCTGTGGAGCCAATCTGAAGCCCATCTAATCTTCCCTGTTCCATTCTCATCCATATGCCTATCCAATGACTGTTTAAATGCCCTTAAAGTTGGCGAGTCTACCACTGTTGCAGGCCATGCATTCCATGCCCTGACTATTCTGAGTAAAGATTCTGGATCAGTGGTGCTGCAAGAGCACAGCATTTCAGGCAGCATCCAAGGAGCAGCAAAATCGACGTTTCGGGCAAAAGCCCTTCATCAGGAATAAAGGCAGAGAGCCTAAAGCGTGGAGAGATGAGCTCGAGGAGGGTGGAGTGGGGATAAAGTAGCATAGAGTACAATGGGTGAATGGCGGAGGGGATAAAGGTGATAGGTCAGGGAGGAGAGAGTGGAGTGGATACGTGGAAAAGGAGACAGGCAGGTAGGACAAGTCTGGAGAAGTCATGGGGACAGTGCTGAGCTGGAAGTTAGGAACTAGGGTGAGGTGGGGGGAGGGGAAATGAGGAAACTGTTGAAGTCCACATTTATGCACTGGGATTGAAGTGTTCCGAGGCGGAAGAAGAGGCGTTCTTCCTCCAGGCGTCTGGTGGTGAGGGAGCGATGGTGAAGGAGGCCCAGGACCTCCATGTCCTCGGCAGAGTGGGAGGGGGAGTTGAAATGTTGGGCTACGGGGCGGTGTGGTTGACTGGTGCGGGTGTTCTGGAGATGTTCCCTAATGCGCTCTGCCTCAACGCGCCCAGTCCCCCCAATGTAGAGGAGACCGCATCGGGAGCAACGGATATAATAAATTATATTAGTGGATGTGCAGGTAAAACTTTGGATGTGGAAGGCTCCTTTATGGCCTTGGATAGAGGTGAGGGAGGAGGTGTGGGCGCAGGTTTTACAGTTCTTGCGGTGGCAGGGGAAGGTGCTAGGATGGGATGGGTGGGTTGTAGGGGGACGTGGACCTGACCAGGTAGTCACGGAGGGAACGGTCTTTGCGGAAGGCGGAAAGGGGTGGGGAAGGAAATATATCCCTGGTGGTGGGGTCTTTATGGAGGTGGTGGAAATGTCGACGGATGATTTGGTTTATGCGAAGGTCGGTAGGATGGAAGGTGAGCACCAGGGGCGTTCTGTCCTTCTTATGGTTGAAGGGGTGATGTCTGAGAGCAGAAGTGCGGGATGTGGACGAAATGCGTTGGAGGGCATCTTTGACCAGATGGGAAGGGAAATTGCGACTTCTAAAGAAGGAGGCCATCTGGTGTGTTCTGTAGTGCAACTGGTCCTCCTGGGAGCAGATACGGCGGAGGCGGAGGAATTGGGAATATGGGATAGCATTTTTGCAAGAGGTAGGGTGGGAAGAAGTGTGATCCAGGTAGCTGTGGGAGTCAGTGGGTTTGTAAAATATGTCAGTGTCAAGTCGGTCATCATTAGTGAAGATGGAGAGGTCCAGGAAGGGAAGGGAGGTGTCAGAGATAGTCCAGGTAAATTTAAGGCCAGGGTGGAATGTGTTGGTGAAGTTGAATGAATTGCTCAACCTCCTCGTGGGAGCACGAGGTGGCGCCAATGCAGTCATCAATGTAGCGGAAGAAGAGGTGGGGAGCGGTGCCGGTGTAATTACGGAAGATCAACTATTCTCTGTAGCCAGCAAAGAGTCAGGCATAGCTGGGGCCCATACGTGTGCCCGTGGCTACCCCTTTGGTCTGGACGAAGTGGGAGGATTCGAAGTCGAAATTGTTAAGGGTGAGGACCAGTTCGGCCAAACGAATGAGAGTGGTGTAAGGGTACTGTTGGGGATGTCTGGAGAGGAAAAAAACGGAGGGCTTGGAGGCCCGGCTCATGGTGGATGGAGGTGTAGAGTGATTGGATATCCATGGTGAAGATGAGGTGTTGGGGGCCGGGGAAACGGAAGTCTTGGAGGAGGTGGAAGGCGTGGGTGGTGTCTCGAACGTATGTGGGGAGTTCCTAGACTGGGGATGGACAGGACAGTGTCGAGGTAGGTAGAGATGAGTTCAGTGGGGCTGGAGCATGCTGAGTCAATGGGTCAGCCAAGGTTGTCAGGCTTGTGAATCTTGGGAAGGAGGTAGGACCGGGCAGTGCGGGGTTCCTGGACTGTGAGGTTGAAAGCTTTGGGTGGGAGATCTCTTCCTGAGGCGATGAGGTTCTGTATGGTCTGGGAGGTGATGGTTTGGTGATGGGTGGGGTCATGGTCAAGGGGGCAGCAGGAAGAGGTGTCCTCGAGTTGGCGTTTGGCTTCAGCAGTGTAGAGATCAGTGTGCCAGACTACTATTCTGAGTAAAGAATCTACCTCTGGCATCTGTCCCATATCTATTAATTAATATTAATATTAATTACCACCTCAATATAAAGCTATTTGCCCTCGTAGGCATCCGAGGGAAAAGGCTCTCACTGTCCAAACCATGTCACCCTCTGATTATCTTATATGTCTCAATTAATTGGCCTTAAACTCTTCTCTCAAACAAAAACAGATTCCAGTCCCTTAGCCTTCCTCATGACACCTTCCCTCTGTAGCAGGTGACATCGTAGTAAAACTCCTCAGAACCCTTTCCAAATATTTTAACATTCTTCTTCTAAAGCGGTGACCTGGACCATTGGCAACACTCCAAATGCGGCTGCACCAGAGTTTTGTACAGCTGCAGCATTATCTCATGGTTCCGAAACTCAATCCCTGTACCAATAAAAGCTTACATGCTGAATGCCTTCTTAACAATCCTATCAAACTGGGTGGCAACTTTCAGCGATCTATGTACGTGGACACAGTGATCTCTCTGCTCATCTGCACTACCAAGTTCTGCTTTACCCACATCCACCTGTTTGGTCACCTCAAAGAAGTCAACAAGGTTTGTGAGGCATGACTTACCGTTCACAAAACCGTTCTGACTATCCCTCATCAACATATTCATCTCCAGATGATTATAAATGCTAGCCTTTACAAGCCTTTCCAACACTTTACCCACAATCGAAGTAAGGCTCACAACTCTATAATTACCCAGGGTTGTCTCTATTCCCCTTCTTGGTCAAGAGGACAACATTTGCTGTCTTCCAGCCTTCTGGCACTATTCCTGAAGGCAATGACGACATAAAGATCAAAGCCAAAGGCTCAGCAATCTCCTTACTGGCCTCCCAGAGAAGCCAAGAATAAATCCAATCTGGCCCAGAGGACCTTTTCTTTTACTCTTTCCAGAATTGCTAACACCTTATCCTTCTGCAGTTCTATCCCATCTAGTTATGGACTCCACTTCCCTGGGTTAAAGACATTGGCTACCTGTACCTCTCATGGTTTTATAAACCTTTATACGGCCACCCCTCAGCCACCTACGCCCAGTGGAAATGTGAAGGACAATGATATAAATATTTCTGCTCGCGTCCCTGTTACTACTTTGCCACTATGTTCTGGTATACACTTGTTCAGGATCTAGGGATTTCTCTACCTTTGTGTTCTAAGACCTCCAGCACCACCTCTTCTGTAATGGAGACTCTTTACAAGCCATCACTGTTTCTTTCCCTTTGGTTCCTAGTCTTTGTCCACAGTACATTCTGACATGAAGCGCTCATTTAGGTTCTCGCCCATCTTCTGTGGTTCGACACTTGGATGGCCTCACTGATCTTTGAGGAGCCCTAGTGTCTCTCCAGTTGCTTTTTGGTACTTGGGTGCTGCATAAAATTCTTCGCATTCTATTTAAACTTATCTGCCAAATCTATCTCATTCCCCCATGTTGTTTTCCAGCTTATCCAGCCTCTCCGTTTCTGTCAAACCCTCCAGTATCAGGAACATCTTCGTCAATCTTTGCTCTATTTGCAGTTTCAGGAAATGCTTCCCAGATCAGGATGAACAGAATTCTATGCAGCGTTCCAAAGCTGTGCTGATTATCCCTAATCAATTCATGTCGTTGCAAATGTATGTAACTCCTGTCCCGCAGAATCGCTTCCAACAACGTCTGCATCGCTGACATCAAACTAATTGGTATTGATGTCCCTGACTTTCCCTTGCAGCCTTTTCTAAACACTGGCACAACCTTAGCCACCCTCCAGGCTTCCAGCTCATCACCCATGGCTCTCAGTGATAGAAATATTTTTTATGGGACCCCACAATGTCTTTCTGAGCTTCCTGCAATATCCTGGGATAACTTGATTAGTTCCCAAGGATTTGTCCATCTTATATGCATTTTAGAACCTTCAGTACCTCCTGTTCTGTGAATTGGAGTCTTTTGAAGACGTCACTGTTCCTTATTCCCTTACTTCTCCAGTATTTCTCCAAGTTAAGTTCAAACGTGAAATGTTTGTTCAGGAGCTCACCCATCTTCTGTGTTTCCACACTTGGATGGCCCTATTGGTTATCGAGGGGCTATATTCTTCCCCTAGTTAATCTCCTGGAGAATATACTTAAAGAATCTCTTTGGATTTTCCTCAGCGTGATCTGCCAATGCTTTTTGTGGTCCCCTTTTGTGCCCTCCTGATTTCCCTCTTAAATGAATTACTCCACCCGCTATGTTCTTCAATTGATTCCCTTAATCCAGTTGCCTATATGTGACATGTGCCCTCTTTTTGTTGACCAGAGCCTCAATACTCCCAGTCATCCAGTGTCACCCCCACTTGTGTCAGCATTGTCCTTCACACTAACAGAAATATGGTGTCCCTGAACTCTCATTTTATGGCTCTTTTGAAAGCTTCCCACCTGCCTGACGTCCATTTACCTGCAAATAGCCTCCACAATCAATTGTCAAAACCTCTTCACTAATACCTTCTGGATTGCGGCAAGACAAATTTTGATCTTTAACTTGTGGAGAAAGTGAGGACTGCAGATGCTGGAGATCTGAGCTGAAAATGTGTTGCTGGAAAAGCGCAGCAGGTCAGGCAGCATCCAAGGAACAGGAGAATCGACGTTTCGGGCATGAGCCCTTCTTCAGGAATCCTGAAGAAGGGCCCATGCCCAAAACACCAATTCTCCTGCTTCTTGGATGCTGCCTGTCCTGCTGCGCTTTTCCATCAACACATTTTCAGCTCTTTAACTTGTGGACCAGGCTTGTGCTTTTCCATCGCTATTTTCAAACTAATACAATTGTGCTCACTTTGCCAAAGTGTTGCCCCGCTAATGCCTCAGTCCCTTTCCCTACCTTGTTCCCCAAGGGGAGGTCAGGTTTGACCCCTTCCTGCAGTCCAACCATTTGCATTCTGACTGGGACATTTTTCTTGTACATGCCTAACAAATTCCACCCATTCAAGCTCTGAGGGCTCTGGCAGTCCCAGACTAGGTTTGGAAAGTTAAAATCCCTGACCATTCCAATCCTATCATTCTTACAGATATCGGAGATCTCCCGACATATTTGCTGCTCAAAATCTCACTGACTGTTGGGGCCTGTAGTACAGTTATATCAAACTGATGACCCATTCCCATTTTTCCATTGCACTATTATAGCTTCAATGGGCGTTCCCCAGGAATATCCTCTCCAAGTGCTGCAGTGATATTTCACTGATCAAAAACTCCACCCCTCCTCTCTCACCTCCTTTTCTATCCTCCCTATGGAATCTGTACCCTGGAACATTTAGCTCCCAACCCTGTCCCACTCTCAACTGTATTTCTGCCATATCTATGGTATCCCAGTCCCATGTTCTCATCCATGCGCCGACTTCATTTGCCTTAATTGTTAGGCTTTTTATTTTGAAATAAAATGCACTTTGATCAATCTGTTTTCCCTCAATGTCTGCTGTGCTCTTTCCTGATGTTTCTACTTAATTTCCTGTCTTGAAATTCTGTCCCAGCCTCTACCTTCAGACTGTAGCCTGGCACCATCCACCTCACTATGGACAACACCCTCACCTTTCATGTCATTTGCAAACCTACCAATGATACCTTCTGCTTTCACATCAGTTTGATGAATGTATATAATAAACAGGAATGCCTCCCGCACAGATCCCTGTGGTACACCCGTTGGTGAAAGAATTTCAATCGTAAAAACAGCCCTCCACCAGTTGTGGATCCTGTTTGCCAAATGGCCTTGGATCCCATTGGTCTGTTGGACCAGCCTTCTATATGGGACCTCGTCAAACGATGTAATGACCTCCATGTAACCCACATCATCTGCACAGCCCTCATCAAAATTCTCATTCGTAATTCCAAATAAAAATCTCAGCTGAATTTGGGAAAGGGTCTTACTCTACCAAATCCATGATGAGTATCCCTAATCGAACTCTGCCTTTCCAAATTTTGATTCATTCCGTTCCTCAGAATTGTTCCCAATAATTTCCCTCCCCCTGCTGTCAGACTATCTGCTCTGTAATTACCTGGCCTATCTCTGCTGCCCTTCTTGAACAAAGCAGGCACATTAGCGATCTTCCAGTCATTTGACACTTCACCTGTGGTCAGCAAAGTATTAAATATATCCACCAGGGCCCCAGAAATCTCCTCCCTTACCTCCCATAGCAGCGTGGGATACATTTCATTGGGCACTGGGGGTTTATCCACTTTTATTACTGCGGAAACATTTAATACCTCCTCCTTACTGATCTTAATATGTTTGAGAATCTCACCATCCCAACTGAAATCTCCAGCTGCAATGCCCTGCTCCTGTGTGAATACAGATGGGAAGTATTCATTGAAGACCTCACCTACTTCCTCTGGCTCCATGTACCGATTGTCCCTTTGGTTTCTTACTTTCCCCAGTAACTCTCTTATTCTAACTATACTGCAAAAATACCTTGTGGCTTTTCCTTAGCACTTTCTACCAAGGCTGTTTAATGACCATTGTTTGTCCTTCATTTTTAAGGAGCCCCCTTGCACACTCTATACTTTCGAATGGCTTCACCTTAGTTTATTGTACTACATTTTCTTTATCAAGCTCACGATATCGCTTAACCAGTATTCGCTGGACTTGCTGCCTTTACTATTCCCTTGGCAGGACCACACTGGCCATGAATTCTCACTGTATCACTTTAACATTACACATTTGACAAATTCCACCCCATACAGGACTTTTACACTCTGGGTGGTCCAGTCAATACAGGGGAAGTTAAAATCTCCAACCAATATTACCCTATCATTTCTATAGGTACCTGCAACCTCTCTCCTCATCTGCTCCTCCAGTACTCGCTGGTTATTTGGGGGTCCAGAACACCATCCCAGCAGATGACCATCCCCTTTTTGTTTCTAACTTCTAACCATATGACCTCATTTGATCACCCCAAAAGAGTGTCCTGTCTAAGCACATTTGTTATGTCCTCCCTTATCAATAGGGCAGCTGCCCCTCCTCACTTACTTGTCCTTCTGTCACGCCTGTACCTTGTGTGTCCTAGAACACTGAGCTGCCAGTCCTGCCCTTCTCTCAGCCATGTTGCTGTTATGGCTATAATATCCCAATCCCCAGAACCAATCCATGCTCTGAGCTCGTCTGCCTTACCAGCCAGGCCTCGTGTGTTGAAATAAATGTCCTTTAAACCAGAAGTCTTTTCCCTCCCTATACTGTGCTCCGGATATCCTGGATAGGAAACTTACTCTCGATGGCTGATGTATTTTCCCCTGCCTGATTGATGGTACCTCTCTTACTCAGAGTCCAAACCCCTGCCAAACTAGTTTAAACCCTCCAGAGTAAGACAAGCAAATCTCCACCCATGGATACTGGTGCCCTTCTGGTTCAAGTCAAAGCACCGGCTTTCGGAGTCCAGGTGATCATTCTGAAAGGTGAAAACTTAAACTAAATTTGTTTGGTATTACATTCCATCACACTGCAATCCTGTTGCTATAAATTCTGTGCCTGATTATTGTGCTCGACAACCACCTGATGAAGGAGCAGCGCTATGAAACCCAGTGCCTCCAAACAAACCTGCTGGACTGTAAGCTGGTGTTGTGTGATTTTTAATATTGTCCATCCCAGTCCAACACCAGCTCCTCCACATCATGCACCCATCCACTGGGTGAGTGTTTTTGAAGGAAAAGGAATGACTGGCAAATGGGAGGCTTTTAAAAGTGTGACCTCTAGAATCCAATATGTCCCTGTTAGAGTGAAGGGAAAAGCTGGCAGGTTTAGGGATCCCTGGCTGATGGGGGATATTGAGGCTCTGTTCAAGAAAAAGAAAGTGGCACACATTGTCTTCGATGTTTCTGTATCTATGTAACCTCTTCCAGTCCTAAAGACACGATCCCTCGGTGGAGACACAACAATCCTCTCCGGTCCCTGCAGCACTCTCCCGATCTGTATAACCCACTGAAAGCCGGTGATTCTCCTGATCCAGTTCTCACAAGACTCACTCTCTATGTAACATCATCCCATCGCTAACACCCACCCTTTCGACGTAAGCCCCTCCTGTATCTCCATCCATTTACTTATCTCCATAACCTTCTCCAGCTCTTACGCCCCTACCTGTGTAAGTGTCACCCTCCCCTACAACCCTTTCCACTTTGACCAAACTGGAGGAGGTTACTAATGCTTCCTTGTCTGTGAAACTGTCTCCAACCAAAATTACTGCCCTTCTGGATAATCTGTCAGACCCCACACCCTTCATATCTAAATAATCTACAGAAGTAAAACTTCCTATATCTATAAACATCTTCAGTCATGACTACCCACCATATCTCTGTTTGGACCTCCAGTCTATTACAACCCACTTTATCTCTGACATCTGCTCCATTCACCGAAAATCCTCCCTGTCTGTGTAAACCGCTGCATCCTACTAACACCCTTCTCCATGTAAACTGCTCCATCCCTCCCAACCTCTCCATCTTCATGAACACATGTAGACCGTACAGCTCTCCACATTTCTGTAACACCCTGTGGTTCTATGTGCTCCAGTCCCCACAACCCTCCCAGTCTGTGTCGTTTTCTCCAGATCAGACCACTGCTGTCTCTGTTACCTCTGACAATCCTAGTAAACCTCCCTAATGTATCTATTCATTCAGATCCCATCCTCTTCAGCCTCCTGAAACCTCTTCCAGCCATTGTAACCCTCCCTATTTAGAACACAGAACAGTACAGCACAGTACAGCTCCTTTAGCCCTCAATGTTGTGTCAATCTTTTATCCTACTATAAGATCAATCGAATCTGCAGGTCATTGAAAGAACAAAGAAAATCACAGCACAGGAACAGGCTCTTCAGCCCGCTAAGCCTCCGCTGATCCAGATTCTCTGTCTAAACCTGTCGCCTATTCCGTCGCCTATTTGGTGAGGATCTGTACCACTTTGCTCCTTACCCATTCATACATCTGTCTGGATTCTTAACTGACGTTATAATTCCCGCCTGTACCAGCTCCGCTGGCAAAGCGTTCCAGGCCCCCATCACTCTCTGCGTAAAGATCTTTCCATACATACCTGCCGTAAACCTTTCCCCTCTCACTGTGAACTCATGACCCCTAGTAATTGACCACCACACTCTGGGGAAAAATGCTTCTTTCTTGTCTATACATCCCATAATTTTACACACCTCAATCAGGTTCCCAGTCAACCTTCGTCTTTCTAATGAAAATAATCCAAAACTATTCAATCTCTCCTTATTGCTAGCGCCCTCTATGCCAGGCAACATCCTGGTGAACCTCCTCTGCACCCTCTCCAAAGCATGCACATCCTTTTGGTAATATGGGGACCAGAACAGTACGTAATATTCTAAACCAAAGTCCTATACAACTGTAACATGACCTGCCGACTCATGTACTCAATACCCTGTCCAATGAAGGAAAGCATGCCGTATGCTGCCTTGGCCACTTTACTGACCTGCGTTACCACCTTCAAGGAACAATGGATCTGAATACCCAGATCTTAATTTTCCCCAGGACCTTCCCATTTACTGTATAATTCACTTTTGAATTGGATCTTCCGAAATGCATCATTTCTCATTTGCCCGGATTGAACTCCATCTGCCATTTCTCTGCCCGCCTCTCCAATCCACCTATATTCTGCTGTATTATCTGACATTCCCCTTCACTGTCTGCTACTTGACCAATCTTAGTGTCATCTGCAAATTTGCTAATCAAGGAACCGATACCTTCCTCCAAGTCTACCAACTGGAGCTGGAGTTGGATGAACTGCGGATCATTCGGGAGGCAGAGGAGGTCATAGATCGGAGCTTTAGGCAAGTAGTTACTCCGAAAGTTCAAGATAGATGGGTGACAGTGAGGGGGAGTGGGAGGAGGAAGCCAGTGCAGGGACCCCCTGCGGTCATTCCCCTCAAGAACAAGTATACCGTTTTGGATACTTGTGGGGGGGATGACTTACCAGGGGCAAGCAACGAGGTTCAGGCCTCTGGCACGGAGCCTGGCCCCGTTGCTCAGAAGGGTAGGGTGGAGAAAGGTAGAGCAATAGTTCTTGGGGACTCGATAGTGAGGGGTACAGACAGACGGTTTTGTGGGGGCGACAGGGACTCACGTTTGGTATGTTGCCTCCCAGGTGCAAGGGTACGTGATGTCGCTGATCGTGTTTTCCGGGTCCTTAAGGGGGAGGGGGAGCAGCCCCAGATCGTGGTCCACGTTGGCACCAACGATATAGGTAGGAAGAAGGGTGAGGATGTCAGACAGGCTTACAGGGAGCTGGGTTGGAAGCTCAGAGTTAGAACAAACAGAGTTGTAGTCTCTGGTTTGTTACCCGTGCCACGTGATAGAGAGTCAAGGAATAGGGAGAGAGAGCAGTTAAATGCGTGGCTACAGGGATGGTGCAGGAGGGAGGGATTCCGGTTTCTGGACAACTGGGGTACTTTCTGGGGAAGGTGGGACCTCTATAAAAAGGATGGGCTACACCTGAACCTGAGGGGCACCAGTGTCCTTGGGGGGAGGTTTGCTAGTGCTCTTTGGGAGGGTTTAAACTAACTCCGCGGGGGCATGGGAACCAGGACTGTAGCTTTAGGGTACAGGACCTTGAGTGTAGGGAGGTTAGGAATAATGCAGCGATCTCTAAGGAGGGTGCCTGTAACCAGAAAGGAGGATTGAAGTGTGTATACTTCAATGCCAGAAGTATAAGGAATAAGGTAGGTGAACTTGCAGCGTGGGTTGGTACCTGGGACTTCGATGTTGTGGCCATTACAGAGACGTGGGTAGAACAGGGACAAGAATGGCTGTTGCACGTTCCAGGGTTCAAATGTTTTAGTAGGATCAGACATGGGGGTAAAAAAGGGGGAGGCGTGGCATTACTTGTCAAAGACAGTATCACAGCAGTGGAATGGACGATGGAAGAGGACTTGCCATCTGAGGTGGTTTGGGCTGAGGTTAGAAATAGGAAAGGTGAGGTCACCCTGTTAGGTGTTTTCTACAGGCCTCCTAATAGTCCTAGAGAAGTAGAGGATAATATTGCGAGGATGATTCAGGAAAAGAGTGAAGGTAGCAGGGTGGTTGTTATGGGGGACTTTAACTTCCCAGATATTGACTGGGAGAGCTATAGCTCGAGTTCATTAGATGGGTCGGTGTTTGTACAATGTGTGCAGGAGGGTTTCCTGACACAATATGTCGACAGGCCAACAAGAGGGGAGGCTATATTGGATTTGGTTCTAGGTAATGAACCAGGCCAGGTGTTAGACTTGGAGGTAGGTGAGCACTTCGGGGACAGTGACCACAACTCGGTGACTTTTACTTTAGTGATGGAGAGGGATAATCGTGCGCCGCAGGGCAAGAGCTATAGCTGGGGGCAGGGAAATTATGATGCAGTGAGGCATGACTTAGGTTGTGTGGATTGGAAAAACAGGCTTCAAGAGAAGAACACTAATGAGATGTGGGGATTGTTCAAGGAGCAGCTACTGCGTGTCCTCGATAGGTATGTACCAGTCAGGCATGGTGTAAAGGGCCTTGTGAGGCAGCCGTGGTTTAGTAAGGAATTGGAGTCCCTTGTGAAAGGGAAGAAGGCGGCATATGTAAAGATGAGGCGTGAAGGTTCAGTAGGGGCGATTGAGAGTTATAAGGTAGCCAGGAAGGAGCTAAAGAGGGAGCTAAGAAAAGCGAGAAGGGGACATGAAAAGTCTTTAGCTGGTAGGATTAGGGAAAACCCAAAGGCTTTCTATAGGTATGTCAAGAATAAAAGGATGACTAGGGTAGGTATCGGTCCAGTCAAGGATAGTAGTGGGAAGTTGTGTGTGGAGGCGGAGGAGATTGGAGAGACATTAAATCAGTACTTTTCATCAGTATTCACTCAGGAACAGGACACTGTTGCTGATGTGAATATGGAATCACAAATAATTAGAATGGATGCCCTGGAAATATGCAGGGAAGAGGTTTTGGGAATATTGGAAAGGATGAATATAGATAAGTCTCCTGGGCCTGATGGCATTTACCCCAGGATCCTATGGGAATCTAGGGAGAAGATAGCAGAGCCATTGGCCTGGATTTTTATGTCGTCATTGTCAACGGGAATAGTACCAGAGGACTGGAGGATAGCGAATGTGGTCCCATTGTTCAAGAAAGGGAGTAGGGATAGCCCTAGTAACTATAGGCCAGTGAGTCTGACTTCAGTGGTGGGCAAAGTCTTAGAGAGAATGGTAAGGGATAAGATTTATGAACATCTGGGTAGGAATAACGTGATCAGGGATAGCCAGCATGGTTTTGTGAAGGGCAGATCGTGCCTCACAAACCTTATTGAGTTCTTTGAGAAGGTGACTAAGGAAGTGGATGAGGGTAAAGCAGTAGATGTTGTGTATATGGATTTTAGTAAGGCGTTCGATAAGGTTCCCCATGGTAGGCTAATGCTAAAACTTCGGAGGTATGGCATTGAGGATACATTAGAGGTTTGGATTAGGAATTGGCTGGCTGGAAGGAGACAGAGGGTAGTAGTTGATGGATTATGTTCATCTTGGAGCGCAGTTACTAGCGGTGTACCACAAGGATCTGTTTTGGGACCATTGCTTTTTGTTATCTTTATAAATGATCTAGAGGAAGGACTTGAAAGCTGGGTAAGCAAGTTTGCGGATGACACGAAAGTCGGTGGAGTTGTGGATAGTGAGGAAGGAAGTGGTAGGTTACAGCGGGATATAGATAAGTTGCAGAGCTGGGCGGAAATGTGGCAAATGGAATTCAATGTAGCTAAGTGCGAAGTCGTTCACTTTGGTAGGAATAACAAGATGATGGATTACTGGGCTAATGGTAGGCTACTTGGTAGTGTGGATGAGCAGAGGGATCTTGGTGTCTATGTACACAGATCTCTGAAAGTTGCCACCCAGGTAAATAGTGCTGTGAGGAAGGCATATGGTGTACTGGGCTTTATTGGCAGAGGAATTGAGTTCCGGAGTCCTGAGGTCATGTTGCAGTTGTACAAGACTCTGGTGAGGCCTCATCTGGAGTATTGTGTGCAGTTTTGGTCGCCATACTATAGGAAGGATGTGGAAGCTTTAGAACGAGTGCAGAGGAGGTTTACCAGGATGTTGCCTGGAATGGTAGGAAGATCGTATGAGGAAAGGCTGAGGCACTTGGGGCTGTTCTCATTGGAGAAGAGAAGGTTTAGGGGAGATCTGATAGAAGTGTATAAGATGATTAGGGGTTTAGATAGGGTAGATACTAAGAACCTTTTTACCGCTAATGGAGTCAGGTGTTACTAGGGGACATAGCTTTAAATTAAGGGGTGGTAGGTATAGGACAGATGTTAGGGGTAGATTCTTCACACAGCGGGTTGTGAGTTCATGGAATGCCCTGCCCGTATCAGTGGTGAACTCTCCTTCTTTATGTTCATTTAAGCGGGCATTGGATAGGCATTTGGAAGTTATTGGGCTAGTATAGGTTAGGTAGGACTCGGTCGGCGCAACATCGAGGGCCGAAGGGCCTGTACTGCGCTGTATCCTTCTATGTTCTATGTTCTATGTAACATTCAGCTCCTCACCACCACCACCTTCCCCTTACAGGGGAAGGATCCTGACCCTTACAAACACGACAAACCTGACTGACCGTGTCCAAGCTCCCGGACTGGGATCTGAGACTCTCCCTGACTCACTGTGCTAGGAACTGTGACTGACTGTGGATAATGATACCAAGCTTCCTGGGTTTGTGTTTGCACTAAACGCCAAGACAATGCAGTAGGCGGGTGAGCCTGGTAGCTCTAGCTGAGGGGTAGCACTGCTAAAGGCAGGGTGAGGTGAGGCAATAATTATGTGAGCATTCAAGTCAGCTCAAAGTGAATGCGTACAAACGCGGAGTGAGCAGTTCAGAGGGACAGTCCATGAGCTGGGAGTGTGTCCCTGAGCACAGTGTCCTTGCAGGAGCATTGCAATGAGAGCTGTCAGTGCACCCTGAGCTGCAGCATTGAAGTACAGAAGCATACTGTCAGTAGGTCGGAGATCTGCTGGGATGGCACGGTGAGGCTGACATGTGTCAGATACCAGCATTGGAGGATATGTAGTACATGCAGCTTTGGTCTGTGCAGTGTCCCCTGAGACATTGGTGTCCAATACAGAAGGCCACAGGAGCGAGGGTCATGATGGCGTCACCAGATACCAGCTCTAACATTCATGTCAAATTGTCCATATTGAGTTTCCCCACAGTGGGAGGGAGGACATGAACCTGAAAATTAAGGAGGAGAGATCTGCATGAATGGGACTGCTGATCATCAGGAGTTATTCAATCAGCAATTGGCCACTATCTTGCTGAAATCTTGTCTTGAACTGTACAGCACAGGAACAGGCCTGTCAGCCCACTTAGTTGCACTGATACTTGATGTCTTTAGAAGTTATAAAATGTTGTATATCATTATATTCCCTGCTAACTCATGTACATGTCAAGATACCATCATTGCTGTTGTACCTTCTTTTACAGCCTCCTCCATCAGTGCATTCCAGGCACTTTCACATTCTGTCTGGAACAGTGCAAAAAAAAACTTGCTTCTCATATATCCTTTAAACTTTCCCCCATTTACCTAAAACTTATGCCCCCTAGCAATTAATATTTCTACTCTGGGGAACAAAAAGACTCCAACTGTCTATTCTATCCATAACTCTCATAATTTTGTAAACCTGTAACAGGTTCCACTTATGTCTAATATCCTCCAAACCAGACAACATCCTAGTAAATGTTTTTCAAACCCTCTCCAATACCTCGACATCCCTTTGCTGATCTGGTAATCAGTCCTACACACAATATTCTAAATGATGCCGAAATATAGTTCTATCCAGCTGCAACATGTAACAATGTTTCCCTGTGTTGCTACTTTCAGAGAACTATGGACCTGTATGCCCAGATCCCTTCAATGTTGAAGCTACTTAGAGGCTTTTCATTTATTGTATATTTCTCTCCTGCAGCAGACTTCCTCAAACTTATCAACTCGCAATTGCCCATTTTAAATTACATCTGCTTTTTCTGCATCCAAGTCTCCAGCCCACGTATATCCTGCTGCATCATCTGCCAGTCATCCTGACAATCCGCAACTCCCCCAATCTATTCACGCATATCCAGACAGCAACAAAACACTCTTCGACCACTACCGACTGCTATGACCAAGCAGCTCTCTGTCTATGTTACTGACTGACCGCTGATCCTATTTCACATCCCCTTCTGTATGAGCCTGCTGTAAGGAACCAAATCAAAGGCCTTGCAGTGGTCCAGATGGCCAACATCCAGCCCCATACCCTCATCAATCACTTTTGCCACTTTCTCAAAATATTCAATCACATTTTTGAGACACAATTTTCCCCACACAAAGCCATGTTGCCCATCGTGAATAAGTCCATATTTTTCCAAATGTGGGTCAGTCCTATCACTAAGAACCTCCAATACTTTCCGTACCACTGATGTAAGGCTCTCCGAGCTGAAAGTCCTGGAATTATCCGTGTTTCCCTTCTTCAACAAGGAGCAACATTGGCTTTCTTCCAGTTCTCTAGAACCTCTGCTGTCACTGAAGCGCAAACAAAGTGTGTGCAGAAGGTCCCAGCCATTTACTACCTCATCCCCTCAGTATTCCGGGATTAATCCCATCATATCCTGGTGACTTGTCAACCTTAATATTTTGAAAACACCCAAAAAGGCCTCCATTTTTAACATCAAAATGACGCCGGATATCAGCATATCCATCTCTTGACTCACCACCCACCATGTCCTCCTCCTTTGTGAATACCAATACAAAGTATTTATTAAGGACTTCACCCCCTTCCTCCAGCTCCATGCATTAATTCCCTCCTTTGTCCTTGATCGGGCCTACTCTTTCCATGGCTACTCTGTTCCTCCTGATAAACTGCTTTGGCATTTTCCTTAATCCTGTTTATGAAGACATTTCATTGTGCTTTTTTCGTCCTCCCAACTCTTTTGCTTTACGTTTTTCCTGTCTTTTATCTTGTTTTTCAAGGCTTCTGAGTGACTTCAGTTCCCAAACACTTAGATGTACTTCCTATTCTTTTTGACTGAACTGACAATTTCTCTTGTCATTAAAATTTCTCAAATCTTGCCATCCTTACCAACCTGTCTCCATGACCAGATCTCACATCCCTGAATATAGCAACATCGAGAAGGGTCTGATGGGCTTATCAGGCAATTCTCCCAGAGTCATCACAATAGCTCACATTGTTGAGGTCCTTTAAGCTTTAATTGAAACTCAGAGCCATACACAAATCTTCTATTGCTTGCCTTTTAAATTACTTATTTTACTTTTCCTTTTCTGATCTGAAAAGAAATCTGCTAAAGATGACTCGATATTTCCTGACAGCATCATTTCACAAACCCTGTTTGTTTTCTAATTTCATTTTGGATCTCACCCCTCCACATTCCGCACTCCTCTCGGCATTCTGTAGTATTGCATTCCCAGTGTGTGATGTAAGGTTTCCTGTTCTGTCTTTGTATTCCTAGATTTCAAGGGGGCTCTAGATTTTGCTGCCTGACCCTTTTCACTTTGAGAACACATTTTCTTACAACCACTTTAATCTCCTCTCAGACTATCTGCCACTGCTCCGATTCTGATTTATCTTCTAGTTACTTGTTTCCGTTTACTTGAAGAAATAAAGTTAGACAGTGTCTTCTTCGTCTAGCTTTGTCCCTTACGATACTTACGTTAAAATCAAGTGAATTATGATCACTATTCCCTAAATATTGTCCTTTTTCTTTCCAGATGGCAATGGTAATGACTGTGGATGGTGCTAACTGAGGAAATGTCAATGTACGCATACCTGCTGCTGAGTGTCGGTGGTGGAGGGAGGGAGTCGTTGTGGATGGGGACCATTTATTTCGGCTGCTCAGTTCCCCATAAGGACTGTGCAGTGACCATTGTTACCGATATATGAAATGGAGGGGTGTATCTACAGCAGGCAGATCGGTGACAATGTGGTCAATTATAGGTTTCCCTTTTATTGGTTCCCCATAACCTGCCGCAGAGCAGTCTAGCCAGCACAGGATCCAGCATCAATGCTGAGCACTATGATTATATTAGATTCCCTACAGTGTGGAAACAGGCCCTTCGGCCCAACCAGTTCACACCAACCCTCCGAAGGGCAACCCACTACCATGGCCAATTCACCTGAGCTGCCTTTCCTTAGAATGTGGGAGAAAACTCACGCAGACACAGGGACAATGTACAAACTCCACACAGGCAGTTGCCCAAGGCTGGAATCAAACCTGGGTCCCTGGTGCTGTGAGGCAGCAATGCTAACCACTGAGTCGCCATACCATCCTATATTGACTATATGCCAAGGAGCTGTCCCCCTCTGCCTGGCTGTGTCCTGTCAGTGGACAGAACCTATCAGAGAGGGTGGTGATGTTGCCTGGGACATAGTCCTTACAGGCAATATCTGACTATTGCTTGATTGCTCTGTGGGAAATATATAATAGGTCACTTTTACATTCTGTATAATGAAGAGTTAATATCACTTTATTTCTTACATATTTTAAAATAAACCAAATGTCATTGTTTTTAAGTTGAAAACATTTGAAGTGAATAATAATTGATTTACCAGAGCGCACACTTAACTATTACAGTTCAGTGACTATAGTAAACAGCCAATTCATGTACAGATCAGTGAACACACCATCTTGCAGGCAGCAAAGCTGTTGGAAATGACATTGAGAAAAAAACCTACATGCAGACACAGTGTTACTGGCTTTCACCATGACCTCCAAAACACTGGCCATCTCCAAAATCTGTCCAGAGAGCTTCCAAACTGGAGCTGGGCAGTTACTGATACAATCCCTCACAATATATTGGTTGGAGACATACCTGAACAACGGGGAGATGTGTGTGGGGCAGACTGGTCAATGGACTAGCAGGTGGTGTTGGTTCAGACGCAGTTCAACATTTGTAACAATGACCTATAAACAACCATGTCTTACAAGTATCTCTCTTCTTGTGTGCCACCTAAACGCTGTAATTCTGAACCTTGGACCCGATCCTGAATGAAGGTGTTATAAATGTGATGGACTCCTGCAGCACATGGCATCTTACATTGAATCCCTTATAAACCATATCCTGTGTATGTTAGCCCCACAATGTCAGTATCCAAACAGAATTGTACAGCTCCATTGATGGCCAGCGTGATCCCAGCCCAATGTCCTTGTGTGTGACTTGAGTTGGAAATCTCTGTGTAAAAGTTTGCAGCATTGTTCTAAACATTAACAGCAACGTCTGTTTACTGAAGGTCTAACATCCTTTTGTAATACCAACTTTTAGATTGTCCAATAAACACAAAATCCCCCCTTTATTCAGTTCATTTTTGTAACAATATGATGAAAACAGTGCAGTACTCACAGTAAGGAGCATTGAAATGATGAGTCTTATTTCCACACCCAAGACCAATTATTATTAAGTGCAAGGACTTTGAAATATGCAATTATTTTTCCTTGTATTAATGTTGTGAAGTAATAGTCGACGTTCCTGCTCCTCAGATGCTGCCAGAACGGCTGTGCTTTTTCAGAACCACACTTTTTGACTCTGATCTTCAGTATCTGCAGTCCTCACTTTCACCCTGGTAATATTCACACATAATCATTTTTGTGGTAACAATTTGACTGTGTGTTTAAACATGTTAGTCAGATATGAGTACATTTTGAATTGCTTATTTCTATCTCAGAGCTCAGTAATGTTGGGTGTAAACGTCAATGTCTATGTGATACTCAGTATTTAGGCCAAGCCTCTGAGAGAATGACAGATTATCCCTTCAGCTGTTCACAACAAGCAAGTTACGGACTGAACCCAACCAGACTGAGCTCACAAAACCCAAAGCATCGTGTCTAGCATTGGGCATGTTTGGACAATATTTTTCATTTTAATTTATTCATAGAATATGATTGGGTCAGTATTTATTGTCAGTCCCTTGTTGCCCTTGAGAAGGTGGTGGTGAGCTGCCTCACTAAACCACTGCAGTCGATGTGTTGTCGTTAGACTTACAATACCATTCGGGAGGGACATTGAAACAGTGACACTGAAGGAACAGCAATATATTTCCCAATCAGGGTGGTAGGTGGCTTGGATCAGAATGTGAACATGGTCAGGCCTCCATATATCTGCTTCCCTTGTCCTTCTTGATGGTTGTGGTTTCGAAGGTACGTTGTAAGGAGTCTTGGCAAATTTCTGCAGAGCACCGTGTAGATGGCAGGAATTGCTCCTACTGAGTGTCAGTGGATGAGGGATGAAGCTGCACTCACAAATGGGGAGGGGGCGGGTATTTCATCACACACACATTCAACATGTGTCTTAGAGAGAGGGGACAGGCTTTCAGAAATCATGATGTAAATTATTAGATTAGATTACTTACATTGTGGAAACAGGCCCTTTGGCCCAATAAGTCCACACCTACCCTCCAAAGAGAAACCCACCCAGACATGCTCCCCTACATTTACCCCTTCACCTAACAATAAGAGCAATTTAGCATGGTCAATTCACCTAACCTGCACATCTTTGGACTGTGGGAGGAAACCGGAGCAAACCCAAGCAGACACGGAGGGAATGTGCAAACTCCACTCGGACATTTGCCCGAGACAGGAATTGAAGCCGGGTCTCTGGCGTTGTGATGCGGCAGTGTTAACCACTGTGCCACCGTATTTATGCAGGATTCCTAGCTCCTGACACATTATTGTAGCCAATTAACTTACATATGTCGAAAAGTGTGCCGCTGGAAAAGCACAAGAGGTCAGGCAGCATCTGAGGTACAGGAGAATCAACATTTCAGCATCAACCCTTCACAGGAATGGGTAATGAAATTATATGATCAGTCCAGTTCTGGTTTATAGTAATCCCTGGGATATTGCTAGGTGGATGTTCAGTGATGGTGGTGGCATTGACCGTTAAAGGATATGGTTCAGTTCTGTATTGTTAGAGATAATTGTTTTCTGGCACGTATGTAATGGAAGTTGTCCTTGTCACTGTTAAGCACATACCTGCATATTTCCAGGTCCTTGTTGCATTTGGATAAGGATTGCTTCAGTATCTGAGTAAATTACGAATGGTATTGAATATTGTCCAATCATTGGCAAGTATCCCAACTTGTGACTTTAATGTATAGGGAGGGCCATTTATGATTGGGCCGAGGGCAGACAGCACTCTTATAGCTCACTGATACTGTCCCTCTCTCTGGGTTAGGAAGCTGGCTTCTAGTTCCACCTGCTCCCAGAGGTGTCGAACAACAGATCTGAGCAGAATAATGTTACAGGATCTTCCCCAATGAGCTGAGCGAGGACTTGGTTAGCTCAATCAGTTGGACAGCTAGTTATTAATACCAACAGTGTGGAATCATTTCCTTCACTGACTGGTGTGACTAAAGGACTGTCCTACTCAACCTCTCCCTTGAGGCATGATGACTGTCCCGTTAAACTACCACCAGTTGTCTCTGTCTAATGAGAAAGAAGCCCTATCGTTCTGCAGGAGTATGGTGACTTACCTTTCCATTTTGATCTACAGACTTACTCCAACACCAACACAGAGGAACTGCTGCGGAGATGGCTGGTCTCCACCAACCCCAGTCACCTTCCTTTGTACCAGGTATAACTTCAGCCAGTGCAGACGAATCCTATTTGCTCTAGTTTTGCCATTAATCCTGGATACGGCACTTGGTCAAGTGCAGTTGTGACGATGTTAAAAGTGAATTAGCTGAAGACTGCTATCTGGAGGAGAATAAAATAGATCATCCCATCGATACTTCTGCCTGAACATTGCTGTGAATGTTTCAGCCTTAGCTTTTCTATTGTTGTGCTGAGCCCTTCCATCATTCAGGAACGTGGTATTTGTGGATCCTCCTCCTCCAGAGAGTTGTTTGATTGACCACACACTTCATGCTGACAGCATCTGACAGGATTGCAGAGATTAGGTCTGAATTGTTGGCTAGATCTGTCTGTCACGAGCTGTTTAGGCTATTTGGTGAGTAAGTGATCCTGTTTGGAAACGTCACCTCATTGTGAGGTGTACCTGGTGCTGCCCTTGGCAGGCCCTCCTATATTCTCCATTGAACAAGGGCTTATCTCCTGGCCTGATGGTCAGGGTAAAGTGGAGCAGATGCCAGGCAATGACAGTGGAAATTGTGCTGCAGTACTATTCTGCTGCTGTTGGTAATGACCCAAACCACCTCACACAGGCCAGTGCTGAGTACTAAATCTCTTCAAAATCTGTCCCATTTAGCATGGTGATAGTATCTCTCACATGGGCGCTCATGTCCACACAGACACACACAGAGACACATACACCACCGTTCCCAATACGGTCATCGATCAATGTGTCTGCCGCCAGCAGGTTTCTCCCTCTCAGTTGGACCCCTGACCCCTCCAGTCTCCTCCTCCTCCTCCCCCCACTCCCCCGACCCAGTGCAGACCCAGTCTCTCAGCTATGTCCTTTTTTGAACCGACCATCTTTATCAGCAGTGCTGCTGCTGAACCCGTCTTGGTGGTGGTTATGAAATGGCCCACCAGCTCTGTCAGTCTCTCAGAGATTCCTGCAAGTGTTGTTTAATGTGGAGGGACACTGATCCATCAGCTGAAGGAGGGGAGTCAGCAGGAGGTTTCCGTGTCAGTGTTTGATCTGACACCGTTTGGTTTTGTTGTGTCACACCGTTGTTTGAGCAGTCTGTAAGACAACTTTCCCAAATATTGCCCTAGCCCCCAGATACTAAGAAGGAGGGGTTTCCAGGGTCTGAAGGACTTTTGTTTCTGTCACTGTCAATTGAAGGGCCACTTCTGTCTGTATGACACTCTATGACTCTTGTCATTGGACACTCCAAGGTCTCACTCCTTCAGTTCCTCCCAGTGCCTTGTTTATTCTACAGATTTCTACAATATTTTCTCTGTTACGTCATTGCAAAATACCATTATTAAACTATCTACGTGTATCTCTGGATCTTTCCCTGTCATCTCCACCAGCCGCTGCATCCATCTGTGTCTCAGTAACCCTCCATATCTCCACAACTTTATCTCATATTCCAGCCCCATCTGTCACTGTAAATTCCACCAGCCCCTTCACCCCTCCCTATCTCTTTAATCTCCAGCGGCTACACCTCTCTTTATATCCTGTGAATGATTTTAAAAATATCTCACTAACATCTAGCATGCACAAGCCATGCTATCTCTTGACTACCTCCAGCCTTGATTTCTTATCCCTGTAACATTTCCAGCCTTGCTTTCCTATCTTTGTAACATCTCCAACCTTGGTGTCCTCTTTCTGTAACCTCTCCAGCCTTGCTTCCCCATCCCTGTAACATCTCCAGCCTTGCTTTCCTATCTCTGTAACATTTCCAATCTTGCTTTCCTATTTCTGTAACATCTCCAGCCTTAGCTTTCCTATCTCTGTATCATGTCCAGCCTTGTTTTCCTATCTCTGTAAAATCACCAGCGTTGCTTTCCTACACATCTCAGTGAATTGGTTATATATCTGCTCCTGTTTTGTCGTCGTTCTGTGGGCAGCACGGTGGCACAGTGGTTAGCACTGCTGCAATCACAGTGCCAGAGACCCGGGTTCAATTCCTGCCTCAAGCAACTATCTGTGTGGAGTTCGCACATTCTCTCTATGTCTGCGTGGGTTTCTTCCGGGTACTCCCATTTCCAACCACAATCCAAAGGTTAAGTGAATTGGCCATGCTTAATTGCCCGTAGTGTTAAATAATGAGGTATGGGTTGCACTTCGGAGGGTCGGTGTGGACTTGTTGGGCCGAAGAGCCTGTTTCCACACTATAAGCATAAAGCTCTGTGTCTGTCATCACTTTGATTCGAAACTCGACCCACAAAGCCTCATTTGACGACCCTTCCAAGATATTGCCCATCCACTCAGCAGTAACTGGCTTGTTAATTAATAATGCAACACCACTTCCTTTTTAACACCCTGCCCTGTCCTGCCTATAGTTCCAATGCAACAGAGTATTGAGTTGTTAGCCCTGACCTCCCTCAAATGCACCTCTGTGATGGCAAAAATGTCACACCTCCACATGTCAACTTATTCCCTTATCACATCTGTCAGCCTGTCTGATAATATTCCTAGCGTTAACATAAGCTGGAATATAATACCTGAAATACCTTGTACCTCGGAGTTCTTCAGTCATTTCCTGTTTGTTATCAAGCTGCTCAAACCATGAACCACAACTCTAACTCTGGCACTGCATGAATATCTGTGGAATTGTAATTTCTTTTTTTTAAAAAAATGTATTCATCAAGTGCAACTTTCCAGAACCGAGCAGTCAGTTCCACATACAATGAGTTTCTGATGGTTAATTCCCCCCTCAGTGTGCAGAGGGGACAGCCCTCAGTCATGGAGAAAGTGAGGACTGCAGTTGATGGAGATCAGAGTCAAAAAGTGTGGTGCTGGAAAAGCGCAGCAGGTCAGGCAGCATCCGAGGGGCAGGGGAGTCAATGTTTCGGTCATAAACTCTTCATCAGGAAGGCATTGGCGCATTCCTTTATTTTTTCATTCCATGATTCGCAGAATGTTGTGAACTGTCCTTACTCAGGAAGGCAGCACTGTATATTGCACTGAAATGGAAAGAAGTCAATCAGTTGGTTGGACAGGGTGTAGAAAAGTTGAAGGGAAGTATACAGTGATTGAATGAATTACAAACGTAAGGATAGCTAAATCCCCTGGGCCAGATGGGGTTACCCTAGGTTACTCCAGGAAGTGACGGGAGAGATTGGCGTGCCTTTGGTGATGATCTTTGCGTCCTCACTGCCCCCTGGAGCAGTGCCAGCCAGATGATTGGAGGGTGACAAATGTTATTCCCTTGTTCAGGAAACTGAATAGGGGTAACTCTGGGAATGACCGAACAGTCAGTCTTACATCAGTGGTGGGCAAAGTATTGCAGACGTTTCTGAGAGACAGTATTTACAATTATTTAGAAAAAGATAGATGATTAGAGATAGTCCGCATGGCTTTGTAAGGAGCAGGCCATCCCTCAGAAACCTTATTGAGTTCTTTGAAGATGTAAAAAAACATGTTGATGAAGGTAGACCAGTAGATGTGGTGAACAAGAATTTTAGCAAGGCGTTCCCCATTGTAGGCTCATTCAGAAGGTACGGAAGCATGGGGCACAGAGACATTTGGCTCTCTGGATACGGGTGTGGCTGGCTCATAGAAGACAGAAAATGGTAGCAGATGGAATGTATTCAGCCTGGAGGTCAGTGACCAGTGGTGTTCCACAGGGATCGGCTCTGGGACCTGTGCTGTTTGTGATTTTTATAAATGAATTTGATGAGGAAGTGGACAAGTAGGTTAGTAAGTTTGCCGATGACACGAAGTTTGGTGGGGTTGTAGATAGTGTGGCGGGCATTGTAGGTTGCAACAGGATATTGACAGGATGCAGAGCTGGGCTGATAAGTGACAGATAGCATTCAATCTTAAAAAGTGTGAAGCAATTTATTTTGGAAGATTGCATTTGCATAAAGAATACAAGGTTAAAGGCAGAATTCTTGACAGTGTGGAGTGACAGAGGGATCTTGGGGTCATTGTCCATAGATCTCTCAAAGTTGCCACCCAAGTTGATAGGGTTGTTCAGAAGGAATATGGTGTGTTGTCTTTCATTACCAGGAGGAATTGAGTTTAAGAGCAGCGAGGTTATTTCTTCGCTCTATAAAGCTCTGGTTCAACCACACTTGGAATATTGTGTTCAGTTCTGATTGCCTCATATAGGAAACACTTGGGAGCCTCAGAGAGTGTGCAGAGGAGACTTACCAGGGTGCTACCTGGACTGGAGGGCATGTCTTACAAAGAAAGATTGGGTGGCTAGGGCTTTCCTCCAGTGGTGGTAGTAGACTCAGATACATTAGGGATATTTAAGAAGACTCTTGGATAGGCACACGAATGTTAGTACATTGAAGGTTATGTAGGTTAGTCTGATCTTAGAGTAGGATAAAAGACTGGCAAAACATTGAGGGCTGAAGTGCCTGCACTATGCAATACCGTCCAATGGTCCAGGTTTCACTCAGCTTGTGGATTCTCGTCAGTTAGTGAGGTGTGTGAGGGACTGAGGGAATGGAGTGTGTGAGGGAGTGAGGTGTGAGAGGTCAGGAAGGTGGGGAGGGGCGTTAGACCAAGACTTCCAGTTTTGATGTAATTGTTACATTCACCTGAGTGTCAGCACAATATGTGTGGTTATCTAGACCAGACAAAATCCACAAGTTCAGTTATTAAAACGAGTTTTGGCCTGCCGTTTGCTCCTGGTTACTCAGATGTATTCTGCTGGGTGACCTATGAATTAGTATCTGAGCATCTGCAGGCATGTATAATTTTATTTTGATACTGTTGAATGTGAAGGTACATTTACTGGATATAGTTTCAGAGGGTTCACTGTGAGACACAAAATGCTGCATTTGACTGTCAATTGTGAACGTTTTCACCCAGTGTCTGGTCCAGGGTGCGGATGTATGGAGTGTGGGGGACATGGAAGATATCATCACCATAAGTAACTTGTGCAATGTGATTCAGACAGTCCATGTACATACATCTGCTCCCTGGGCCAGGCTCTGAATGAGGGTGAATTTGTAAGGCATGGTTCCTGGTCAGTCATTGGTATGTAATTTAGACAGCATTTGTACCTACACTGAGAGCAGTGATAGCCTGTTGGCTAGTTTCCTCCTGCTCGAGGTGGATTCCAAATGATTCTTTGTGAGGGAATGTTTGAATGACTGCCCTGACCCAGGTTGGAAACTCTCTTCACAGATTCAGGACCAGGACAGTGTCTCTCTGAGTGCTACATGCAGCTGTGAGGTTCAGTAGCACTGTACCCGAATTCACCTTTTTGGAATCCACTTTTGATGTCGGTCATGATGTAAGGTGATGGGTTTACTGTCCTGAACAATAATCAGGAGTTTATCATGTTTGTGAACTGGGCAATAATAAGGTATGAGCTACAATTATTCAACTGAACAGTAATTGCATCATCTCTGAAGACAATAAAATTGATTCCATATTGATGGAATTAAAATATAAACACCGAATAACCATTTATGACACAAAAGTAAAGAATGCAAATTTTGTTTTGTACTGAAGAATATGTTGTCTGACTATTTTGGTGATCACAATTAAACTTTGAATCCCAGTATTCAAGTGTATACATTGTCGCTCTTTCATTTACAAAATAATTGACATCTGACAGATTGAATATTCAGAGTGAGCAAATGATTGAACAATCAAATAGAATTATAACTCTTACACATTTAAATATAATCAATCGATTTAATTTCTCGCCTGAAATGTGTGAGCTTCAGTTATTTGCCAACAATTCTATTAGTTTTAAAATAATGATCGAAAAGGACAGACGAGATCTAAAAGTTGAATTTCTAAATTGGAGAAAGGCCAATTTTGATGGTATTAGGCAAGGTCTTTTAAACGCTGATGGCGGTAAATGTTCACAGGTAAGTGGACGGCAAGAAAATGGGAAGCCTTCAGAAATTAGATAGCCGGAGTCCAGAGACAGGATATTCTTGTTAGGGTAAAAGGAAACGCTGGTAGGTATAGAGAGTGCTGAATGACTAAAGACATTGAGGGTCTGGTTAAGAATAAGAAGGAAGGATATGACAGGTACAGGCAGGATAGATCGAGTGAATCCTTAGAAGAGTATAAAGGCAAGCGGAGTATTCTAAAGAGGGAAATCAAGAAGGCAAAAAGGGGACATGAAATAGCTTTGGCAAATAGAGTTAAGGAGAATCCAAAAGGATTTTGCAAATACATTGAGAACAAAAGGATAAACAGGGAGAGAATACAGCCCTCAAAGATCAGCAAGGTGCCTTTATGTGGATCCGCAGGAGATGGGAGAGATACTAAACGAATATTTTGTGTCAATGTTTACTCAGGAGAAGGACATAGGAGATGTAGATGTTTGGAGAAATAGATGGTGATATGTTGAAAAATGTCCATATTACAGAGGAAGAAGTGTTGGATGTCTTGAAACACATGAAGGTGGAAAAATCCCCAGGACCTGATCGATCAGATGAAACGTGAAAGTGTTCAGAAAAGATTTACGTACATGTTGCCAAGATTGGAGGGTTTGAACTATAGCTGGAGGTTGAACAGACTGGGGCTGTTTTCCCTGGAATGTTGGAGACTGAGTGGTGACCTAACAGAGGTTTATAAAATCATGAGGTGCATGGATAGGGTAAGTAGACAAGTTCTTTTCCCTGGGGTGGGGGAGACCAGAACTATAGAGCATAGGTTTCGGTTCAGAAGGGAAAAATGTAAAAGAGATGTAAGGGGCAATTTTTTTCACTCAGAGAGTTGTATGTGCGTGGAATGAACTGCCAGAGGAAGTGGTGGCGGTTATTACCATTGCAATATTTATATGGCGTCTGGATGGGTGTATGAGTAGGAAGTGTTTGGAGGGATATGGGCTGAGTGCTGGCAGGTGGGACTAAATTGAGTTGGGATATCTGGTCGGCATGGACAAGTTGGACTGAAGGGTCTGTTTCCATGCTGTACATCTCTTTGACCCTGTGACTGCAATGTAGAAATGACAATAATTTGACAAGCACTATGAAATAAATAAATCATTTATATTATTAAATTGTAGCATACAGTAAGTTGAAAACTTGCTATTTTTAGAATGAATGATAAAGAACAAAGATCATTCCAACACAGGAATAGACACTGCGGCCCTCCTAGCCTGTGCTAATCCAGAACCTCTTAATTTCTAAACCTGCCACCTATTTTCTTAGGGTCATAGAACATAGAAAACTACAGCGCAGTACAGGCCCTTTGGCCCTCGATGTTGCGCCGACCCAAGCCCACCTGACCTACACTAGCCCACTATCCTCCATATGCCTATCCAATGCCCGTTTAAATGCCCATAAAGAGGGAGAGTCCACCACTGCTACTGGCAGGGCATTCCATGAAATCACTACTTGCTGAGTAAAGAATCTACCCCTAACATCTGTCCGATACCTACCTCCCTTAATTTAAAGCTGTATTTTTCTATGTTCTATGTTCTATGTGTTGCACTACTAACCAGAGAGGGTATCACAGCTACAGAAGTTACCATTGTCAAGGAGGGTCTGAGTCAGTATGGGTGGAAATTAGGAACAGCAAGGGAGCAGTCACCTCATTAGGGGTTTACTACCGCCCCCCCCCCCCCCCCAATAGCAGCAAGGAGATTGAAGGAAGCATAGGTAAGCAGATTTTGGAAAAGTGTGAATGGAGTAGGGTTGTTGTAATGGGTGATTTTAACTTTCCCAATGTTGATTGGAACCTCCTTCAAGCAGATGGTTTGGAAGGAGCTATTTTTGTAAGGTGTGTTCAGGAGGGTGTCCTAACTCAGTACGTTGACAGGCCGGCGAGGGGAGAGGCCATTTTGGATTTGGTGCTCTGCAATGAGCCGGGGCATGTGGCAGATCTTACGGTGGGAGAGCATTTTGGTGATAGTGACCACAACTGCTTCACATTCTACATAGCCATGGAGAAAGTGAGAAGCAGGCACAATGGGAGGATATTTAATTGGGGAAAAGGAAACTATGATACTATCCGATGTGCATTGGGAAGCATGGACTGGGAGCAATTGTTCCATGGAAAGGGCACTATAGACATGTGGAGACTGCTTAAGGATTAGTTGTTGCGAGTGAGACAGGCAAGAATGGGTGAGTTAAAGGAACCTTGGATGACGAGAGCGGAGGAGCTTCTCGTCAAAAGAGAGAAGGCAGCTTATGTAAGGTGGAGGAAGAAAGGGTCTTGCTCAGCTCTACAGGATTACAGGCAGGTGAGGAAGGAGCTCAAAAATGGTCTGAGGAGAGCCAGGAAAAAGGCTTGGCAGGAAGGATTAGGGAGAATCCAAAGGTATTTTACATGCATGTGAGGAATAAGAGAATGATCAAATAAAGAGTACGGCCGATCAGGCATAGGATAGGGATCTTGTGTATAGAGTCTGAGGAGGTAGGGGAAGGTCGAAATGAGTTTTTTTTTTGCTTCTGTCTTTACTAAAGTAAAGGACCTTGTAGTGAATGAAACCGTTGAGGAGCAGGTAAGCACGCTGGAACGGATAGAGATTGGGGAAGCTGATGTGCTGAACATTTTGACAAACATTAAGATTGACAAGTTGCCAGGGCCAGACCAGATTTGTCCTCGGTTGCTTTGGGAAGTGAGAAATGTGATTGCTTCGCTGCTTGCGAAGATCTTTGCATCCTCGCTCTCCACCGGAAACAAAGTATCGTACCATCACACAAACTGGCTAAAGAGCTACAGCAGAAACTGAAACACCTGATCAGCGGATCCAGACACTCTATACAATCAACACAGGAATTCTTGGACATCATCAGAAAAAACACATAGACAAGGAAGAAACCATGGTCTCATTCAATGTAACGGCACTGTTCACCTCTATTGAGAAAACCCGAGACAGAGAAACAACATCCAACCTACTGGACATACATAACAGACAACAGGACGTTGAACCAATTAACAAAGACGGCATACTTAAACTACTGGACCTGTGCCTCACAACACACTTCACATTCAACAATCAGATATATGAACAAATCAACGGAACACCCATGGGCTCACCGATCTCTGCACTCATAGCAGAAGCAGTAATGCAAAGGTTAGAAAAAACAGTTTTGACGTAAATACAACCCAAACTCTGGGTCAGATATGTGGACGACACCTTTGTAATCATTAAAAACACAGTAATAGAGAACACACACCGGATCATCAACGCCACACTCACAGGAATCCGATTCACGAGAGAGGAAGAAAAGGACAACCAGCTCCCATTCCTCGACATGATGGTACAGAGAACACCGAACGGACAATTCACCACAAAGGTATACAGAAAATCCACACACACAGGCCAAGTGCTGAACTATGAAAGCAACCACCCCAACACATGCAAACGAAGTTGCATCAGGACATTATTCAAAAGGGCCACAACACACTGCAGCACACCTGAACTACAAAAAGAGGAAGAAGAACACCTATACAAGGTATTCACCAAAAACGGATACCCGCGCAATTTCATCAACAGATGCCTAAGGGAAAGACAACGAAATGAGGACATGCCGCAACCCAAAGGACTAGCCACACTACCATACATCAGGAGCATTTCTGAACTGACAGCCAGCCCACTGCAACCACTAGGACTCATAACAGCACACATACCAACAGCCACGCTCAGACAACAACTCATCAGGACAAAGGACCCGATACCCAGCATGAGCAAAACCAATGTAGTGTACAAAATCCCATGCAAGGACTGCACAAAACACTACATAGGACAAACAGGAAGACAGCTAACAACCCGCATCCATGAACACCAACTAGCCACGAAACAACACTGCCAGTTATCCTTAGTAGCCATACACTCAGATGACAAACAGCATGAATTCGATTGAGACAACACCACTATTGAGAGAAGCCGAGCAGGAAAGACAGTGGAACAGTAATGGCGGGAGTTTCTCGGAGCTGTTTAGGAGTCACAGCAGAGATTCATCCCGATGTAAAAGATGCATTGTACA
This sequence comes from Hemiscyllium ocellatum, assembly GCF_020745735.1. NCBI lineage: Eukaryota > Metazoa > Chordata > Chondrichthyes > Orectolobiformes > Hemiscylliidae > Hemiscyllium > Hemiscyllium ocellatum. The sequence continues at coordinate 782,812 of NC_083405.1, forward strand.
GGGAGGATGAGGCAGCCATGGATGATTGGGGAATTCATGGCTCGGGTAAAAGAAGAAGAGAAAGCAGATAACATGGCAAATGGAAGTGGGAAACAGAGGATTGGGAAGCCTTCAAGGACGAGCAGATGGCAACAAAATAAGACATAAGGAAGGGGAAGATTAAATATGAGGGTAAGCTAGCCAGTGGTATAAAGGATGACTGTAAGAGTCTCTTTAGACATATAAAGGGCAAAAAAGAGAGGCAGAAGTGGATATTGAGGCACTGGAAAATGATGCTGATGAGATAGTAGTGTGGAACAAATAATAGATGAGAAACTGAATAATTATTTCATGTCAGATTTCACGGCGGAAGACATGAATAATATCCCAAATATTCGAGACAGTGAGGAGGCAGGGCTGATTAGGAGAAGTTGCTAGAAAAAGTAAATGTATAAATAAACTGGACGGAGGCATTAATGGTGATCTTTCAGGAATCTCTGGAATCAGGGAGGGTCCCAGAAGATGAGAAAATTGCGAACGTGACACCCTGTTTTTTTTATTAAGTAGATATTCTTTATTGAAAAGAGAAGATTTTGGAAATTTTTTACAAAATTACAAAAATAGTACAAACTAGTGTATTCTGCTTTAGAATATAATAACAACCCCAATATAGAATTTGTAAAAAAAACCTACTCCTCCTCCTGGGAACCCCAGAACCAGCCAGAACCATCCCCACGGATAAGCAAAGGCCCTGAACAATGTGGCTGATATATCTGTGACAGTGTAGTTCAAAAAGGGCTGCCATGTTCTATAAAATAATAATGTTTTTCGGTGCACCATATTCATAAGGAAGTCAAGGGGGATATATTCCATGACTATCCTGTGCCAATTTGAAGCGCCTGGGGGACCTTCGGATACCCAATTCAAGAAAATATCTTTCCTCGAACAAAAGGAAAGGATAGTGAATAATTTCCTCCTGTGTACTTCCAAAGAGGGGAAATTTGGGGAGCACAAAAGTAGAGACACTGGGTCCAACCCAATCTCCATCATCAAAATCTTTGCCAAGGCATTCGCTACTCTGCCCCATTACCTGCAGATCTTATGGCAGGTCCACAGACAATGCGTGAGATTACCAACTACTATTTTGCATATGGGACACATTGGAGATGCTTCTGCCTTGAACGTTGCAAGTCACTCAGGTACCATCTGAGCCCTACAAAGTATCTTCAATTGGATAGCCTGAGTTATGCTCCAGATAGAGATATTCCTGGTGTTTTCCCAGATGTCTTCACACACATCAAAGGAAATTTCCGTCCCCAATTCTTGACTCCAAGTTTTATATAACCGTTCCATGTCCTTAGACGGCCCGGGCATTCCAAAGTAGAGTCAGTAAATTCCAACATCTTATAAGACAGAAGTTAAAAGTGGGCGACCCCCCACATCAACATTTCGATACACTTAGCAAAACAACACAAGATGAAGATATATAAAATTACAAAATTACAATCCCAGCAAGTAATAATCAAACACATAAAAAAAAACAGAAACGTCCTCCAATAATCAAAGGAACTGCACAAGCTATAGATAAGAGTCCATAGAAAGGATAAGGAACTAGCACTCCCCCTCCCCCACCGCCATGGAAAGATAGAGAAGAGAAAAAATGAAGAAAGGAGGAGGAAAAAAAGAAAAGAGGGGCAAAATAAATTCATTATCCATACAGTTCAAATCCTGCAGTCTATTTGACAGCATCCAGGAATTCTTTTACTTTTTCCAGTGATCTGAAGTCATATACAGGTCCTCCATGACTGCAGCATAGCCTTGCTGGATATCGCATAGAATATTGAATATTTAAATCCCACAGACGCTTCTTCGCCTCCTCAAATGCCTTGCTCTTGCGGACCATAGCCAGAGAATAACATTATCCTGGAGTTCTTGTATATCATGGCATGGGGATCCTTCCCCAACTCTCTGGTGGACTCTAGCAGCATCTGTTTTTCCCTGTATGTTGAAGTTGAAGTAGGACTGGGCGGGGCGCTGGTCTGATCCAGGCTGGCGCACAGCAACCCAGTGGGCCCACTCAACCCGCATCCGGCCCAGCTCCGATTCCAGTTTCAGCAGCTGTGGGAGCCATTGCTCAAGAAAATCAACAAGCTGCACTTTCTCCTCCCATTCAGGATGGCCCAGCAACCGAATATTTTTCCAATGACCTCGATTTCCGTGGTCATCAATACGCTCATCTAAGATCGGGACTTGATGTTCCAAAGCCCAGACCTGACCCATGGATGACTCAGCAGTGGTCTCGGAGGCTGAGGCCCGTTGCTCTGCCCCACCCCAACACTCTACCTGAGTTTCTCGATCTCTCCGTCATGTTTCAGCAGCATGACTGAGATCGACTCCCACCTGGACTGGGTCTCTTCAATGGAAGCATCAATCTTCTCCCGGATGTTAACAAGCTCCGAGATCAGGCTCGGCTCTGCAGGTGAGTCCCCTGGGGCGGCCGCAGACGTCTGTCTTGCTGCAGGGTGGGGGGAGAGGTCCCTGCCTGTTGTGAACTGCGAGACCCTTTGCCTTTGGTCATTTTAAAAAGCGTCAAATTCTAAAGTTTGATGTAGAATGGCGAAGATTGCTGGGCATAAACAATTTTAGCAATTTAGCAGGTGAGCGGGGTGGGTACCCCATTTTGCCTGAGTCTTGGGCAGAGCTCTGCAGACTCAGACCTACTGAGTCGCAGCCATCTTGGATATCACTGAAACCCTGTTGAAAAGGGGAATAAGGCAAAATACAGAAAATTACAAACTGATTAGCCTAACCTCGGGTTGTGGGTAAGTTCCTGGAATCCATTGTGAAGGATGAGATTTCTGAATATATGCCAGTGCATGGTAAAGTAGGGCGAAGTCAGTATGGTTTCATCAAGGGGAGGTCATGCCAAATAATCTCTTAGAATTCTTTGAGGATGTAATAAGCAGGTTAGACTAAGGAGAACTAATGGATACTATCTACCTGAACTTCAAGAAGGACGTTGACAAGGTGCCTCACAAGAGGCTGCTGAGTAAGGTAAGGGCCCACGGTGTCAGAGGTAAGGTACTCATGTGTAAATAAGCTTGACTGTCTGGCAGAAGGTAGAGAGTGGGAATAAAAGGGTCCTTCTCAGGATAGCAGCCAATGACAATTCGTGTTCAGCAAGGGAACCAAAACTTTTTACTGTGTACATGAACAATCTAGATGAAGGAACTGCAGGCAATCCAGCGAGGATTTTCGATGATGCAAAGGCAGGTAGAGGGACAGGTACCATTGAGATGGCAGGAAGACTGCAGAAGGATTTCGACAGGGTAGGAGAGTGGGCAAAGACGTGGCAGATGGAGTATAACTTGGGAAAGTGTGAGGTGATGCACATTATTAGGAAGAAGAGAGGCATGGACTATTTTATAACTGGGGAGAAAATTTATAAATCTGAAGTGCAGAGTGTTGCGAGTTCCAGTCAGTATTATCTCAAGGTAAATGAGCAGGTTGTGTCAGTAGTT